>NC_057812.1:562188823-562217295 GCF_018294505.1 Triticum aestivum | reverse complement strand
ATAACTTAGGCGAGTACTTGGACTGCAGCTAAGCCTCCGAGTGGAAGTCTGGCTTATCACTCGGTAGGATTTTCATAACTTAGGCGAGTACTTGGACTGCAGCTAAGCCCCCGAGTGAGAGGTTGGCTCTTCACTCGGTAGGATTTCGGTAACTTAGGCGAGTACTTGGACTGCAGCTAAGCCCCCGAGTGGAAGTCTGGCTTATCACTCGGTAGGATTTTCATAACTTAGGCGAGTACTTGGACTGCAGCTAAGCCCCCGAGTGGAAGTCTGGCTTATCACTCGGTAGGATTTTTGATAACTTAGGCGAAACGGATTCGCAGCTAAGCCTCCGAGTGGGAGTCTGGCTCACCACTCGGTAGGATTTTTTACAAACTTAGGCGAAACGAATTCGCGGCTAAGTCACCCACTGGGGGGAAATTTCATTGGACAAAGTAAAAAGTGACAAAAATTATGGAGGAATTATGACACTATTACTTTGAGGTCCATGAACTACAGAAGTACTTTATTGCAACTCATCGGAGTGATAAAACTTAAGTGTAAAATGGGCGGAGTAGTTCCGCGTTCCAAGCTCGGGGCTCGTCGATATTATGCTCGACGTTGTAGAGAAGGTATGCCCCGTTGTGGAGAACTTTGGTGACGATGAAGGGTCCTTCCCAAGAAGGAGCAAGCTTGTGTTGTTTCTTCTGATCCACTCGGAGGACTAAATCTCCTTCTTGGAAGGCTCGACCTTTCACATTTCTGGCGTGGAAACGACGCAAATCTTGTTGGTAGATGGTCGACCGGATCAGAGCCATCTCCCTTTCTTCCTCTAAAAGGTCGACTGCGTCTTGCCGCGCTTGTTCAGCTTCTTCTTCGTTGTAGATTTCAACTCGAGGAGCGTTGTGGAGAAGATCACTCGGCAAGACTGCTTCAGCTCCGTAGACCAAGAAGAATGGAGTTCTTCCGGTCGACCGATTAGGTGTGGTCCTCAGTCCCCAAAGCACCGAGGGAAGTTCGTCGACCCAAGCTCCAGCTACATGCTTGAGGTCACGCATCAGTCGGGG
Organism: Triticum aestivum; assembly: GCF_018294505.1. NCBI lineage: Eukaryota > Viridiplantae > Streptophyta > Magnoliopsida > Poales > Poaceae > Triticum > Triticum aestivum. The sequence goes on along the minus strand of NC_057812.1, from coordinate 562,216,249 downwards.
TTTCAGTCCCTTGAGAATCAGGCCATTGGCTCGCTCTGCTTGTCCATTCGACTGCGGATGAGCGACTGAAGCATAGTCAACTCGTGTGCCTTGAGAGTTACAGAAATCTCTGAATTCCTCCGAGTCAAAGTTCGACCCATTATCCGTAATGATGCTGTGCGGGACTCCATATCTGAATATTAGTTCTCTGATGAAGCTAACAGCAGCACCGGCGTCAAGGTTCTTGATTGGTTTAGCCTCGATCCACTTGGTGAACTTGTCGACTGCCACCAGTACATGCGTGAAGCCACTTTGCCCTGTTCTCAAAGGACCGACCATGTCCAACCCCCATACTGCGAAAGGCCAGACGAGTGGAATGGTCTTCAGGGCTGATGCAGGCTTGTGCGACATATTCGAGTAGAACTGACATCCCTCGCACTTATCCACTATCTCCTTTGCCATCTCATTCGCCTTTGGCCAGTAAAATCCGGCTCGGTATGCTTTGGCCACGATGGTCCGAGAGGACGCATGATGGCCACAGGTCCCCGAGTGGATATCATTGAGGATGAGTCGACCTTCTTCTGGTGTTATGCACTTCTGATCAACTCCAGTCGCGCTTTCTCTGTATAATTGTCCTTTGATTACGGTAAAGGCCTTAGATCGACGGACGATCTGTCGAGCCTCTTCCTCATCCTCCGGGAGCTCTTTTCTCAGGATATATGCGATATATGGAACTGTCCAATCGGGAATGACCACCAAGATCTCCATAACCAAGTCGACTACTGCTGGGACTTCAACCTCAGTCGGATCTTTGGCACTCTTGGGCTGTGGAGCTTCTTCGGTGAAAGGATCTTCTTTGACTGACGGAGTGTGTATATGCTCCAAGAACACACCACTCGGAATGGCTTCTCTCTTGGAACCTATCTTTGCTAGATCATCACCTGCTTGATTTTTCAGTCGGGGTATATGATGGAGCTCCAACCCCTCGAACTTCTTTTCCAGCTTCCTCACTGCACTGCAGTATCCAGTCATGGCTGGGCTTCTCACGTCCCACTCCTTCATCACTTGGTTGACCACTAAATCCGAGTCGCCATAAACCATCAGGCGATGGACGCCGAGTGAAATGGCCATGCGCAACCCATATAAGAGGGCCTCATATTCTGCCTCATTGTTGGAGGAATCAAAGTGAATCTGGAGCACATATCTGAGCTTATCTCCTCTGGGGAAACCAGGACAACCCCAGCACCGGAACCATTCAACATCTTAGAGCCATCAAAGAACATGGTCCAATGCTCCGAGTGAACTTCAGTCGGCTGCTGCTGTTCAATCCACTCGGCGAGGAAATCTGCTATTGCCTGGGACTTAATGGCTTTCTTTGCCTCAAACTTGATATCAAGGGGAAGAAGTTCAATCGCCCATTTAGCCACTCGACCAGTTGCATCTCTGTTGTGCAAAATCTCTGATAGTGGAGCGTCACTGACGACTGTGATGGAGTGATCAGAGAAATAATGAGCAACCTTCTTTGTGGTCATGTATATTCCATACACAAGCTTCTGATAATGAGGATATCTCTGCTTGGATGGAGGCAAGACTTCAGACAAATAATACACTGGGCGCTGAACTTTGAGAGCTTTTCCTTCTTCTTCCCGCTCGACCGTAAGCACAGTACTGACAACTTGTCCCGTGGCTGCGATATAGAGCAACAGAGGCTCTTTGCTGATTGGAGCAGCAAGCACCGGCTGGGTGGAGAGCAGAGCTTTTAGCTCGGCAAACGCTGCATCAGCTTCTGGAGTCCACTCGAACTTGTCTGCCTTCTTCATCAGTCGGTAAAGAGGCAATGCCTTTTCACCGAGTCGTGACATGAATCGACTTAATGCAGCCAAGCATCCAGTAAGCCTCTGGACATCATGCACTCGCACAGGGCGTTTCATTCGGAGAATAGTGCCGATCTTCTCTGGATTAGCGTCGATTCCTCGTTCAGAAATGAGAAAACCGAGTAACTTGCCACCAGGAACTCCAAATGTGCACTTTGATGGATTGAGCTTGATATCATACCTTCTGAGGTTGGCAAATGTTTCGGCGAGGTCAGGGAGCAGGTCAGAACCTTTTCGTGACTTGACGACGATATCATCCATATACGCTTCCACATTCCGACTGATTTGAGTGAGAAGACACTTCTGAATCATTCGCATAAATGTGGCTCCGGCATTCTTGAGGCCGAATGGCATGGTGATATAGCAGAAGCACCTGAATGGAATGATGGAAGCTGTTTTTACCTCGTCGGGTCCGTACAGACGGATCTGGTGGTACCCGGAGTAGGCGTCTAGAAAAGACAGTCTCTCGCATCCCGCGGTCGAGTCAACAATTTGATCTATGCGAGGGAGAGGAAAATGATCTTTCGGGCAGGCCCGATTGATGTGCTTGAAATCAATGCACATTCGGAGTGATTTGTCTTTCTTAGGAACCATGACGACATTAGCGAGCCACTCGGAGTGGTATATCTCTCGGATAAATCCTGCCGCCAACAGTCGAGCCACTTCTTCACCAATGGCTTTTCTCTTCTGGACGGCGGACCGCCGAAGATGCTCTTTAACTGGTTTTGCAGATGAGTCGACTCTTAGGCGATGCTCAGCCAGTCCCCTGGGAACACCTGGCATGTCAGCGGGCTTCCATGCAAAAATGTCCCAGTTCTCACGGAGGAACTGGATGAGCGCTTCTTCCTATTTCGGGTCGAGTGTTGTGGAGATGTGGGTCGGAGCTGCATCGGGGTCGGTCGGGTGAATGTGAACAGGCTTCGTCTCACCGGACGACTGAAATGCAGACTCTGTGGCGGGTTTCTTGGATCGCAGCAAGTCACTCGGATCTGCGTTCTGCTTGTATTCTTCGAACTCGACCGCTGTCACCTGGGAATCAGCAATTTTTGAGCCTTTCTGGAAGCACTCTTCTGCCTTTTTTCCGATCACCGGTGACAGTGATCACTCCTTTGGGGCCGGGCATCTTCAATTTGAGGTACACGTAACATGGTTGAGCCATGAACCATGCATAAGCTGGTCTCCCCAAAATGGCATGATATGCACTCTGAAAATCCACGACCTCGAACGTCAACTTCTCTCTGCGGAAATGTTTCGAATCACCAAACACCACGTCCAGAGCTATTTGGACGAGTGACTCGGCTTTCTTTCCTGGTATAACTCCATGAAAGCTCATGTTACTGGTGCTCAGTCGGGACATCGGAATGCCCATTCCTTTCAGTGTGTCTGCATACAGCAAATTCAGCCCACTACCACCGTCCATAAGCACTTTCGTCAGTCGAGTGCCTTCAACAACTGGATCGACCACCAAAGCTTGCCTCCCAGGGGTGGCAATATGAGTCGGGTGATCAGATTGGTCGAAGGTGATGGGTGTTTGGGACCATTTCAGATAATTTGCTTTTGCTGGGGCAACCATGTTAACCTCACGGTTAATAACTTTCAATCGACTCTTGCTCTCCACATCTGCAAAGATCATCAGAGTAGAGTTGATATGCGGATATCCTTCTTCACTGTCCTCCTTGTCTTCGGCCTTGTCCGACTCCTTCTCCTTGTTATTAGACTGTTTTCCCTGAAACTGCTGGATCAGGAGTCGACATTGGCGAGTGGTGTGCTTCGGGTAGATGATATTCCCCTCTTTGTCTTTCTTCGTGTGGATGTGACATGGCATATCCATCACGTCGTTCCCTTCTTTATCTTTTACCTTCTTAGGGTTCCAGGATCCTTTTGGTTTCCCTTTAAACTTTCCCTGAGTCACGGCCAGAGCCTCTCCAGGAGCTGCCGGTTCAGCCTTCCGCTTCTGTTTCCGACTGGTGTTTCCCTTTTCCGACTGACTCGGCTTGTGCTTGCCGCTTCGGAGTCGGTCTTCTTCTTCGCCGTTGGCGTACTTGGTAGCAATCTCCATCATCCGACTCAAGGTCATGTCACCGGTTCGACCAAACTTCAAACTCAATTCTCTGTTCTTGACGCCATCTTTAAAGGCGCAGACTGCCTGATGATCAGACACATTCTCCACAGTATGGTGCAAAGTGATCCATCTCTGAATATACTCTCTGAGAGTCTCATTGGTCTTCTGCACGCAGACTTGCAACTCCGTCAGTCCAGCCGGTCGCTTGCAAGTTCCTTCAAACGTTCTGATGAACACTCGGGACAGATCTTCCCAAGTGTAAATGCTGCTAGGAGGTAATTGAGTCAACCATGCCCTGGCAGAACCTTCCAGCATGAGGGGCAAATGCTTCATCGCCACCTCGTCGTTCCCACCACCAATCTGAACCGCCACTCGGTAGTCCTCAAGCCAAGTTTCAGGCTTAGACTCACTAGTGAACTTGCTGACTCCTGTTGCCAACCTGAAATTGGGAGGGATGACTGCGGCTCTAATAGCTCTGCTAAAACATTCAGGACCAGAAACATGCACTCGACTGCTTGTGGGCGCATCTCTGTCGAGTCCACCTCGATGGGCTCTGTTCCGATCGACTAAGCCTTGCACGATAATGGATCGCGCCTCAAAGCCTGGTTCTCTGGGGTCGACTGGAACTCTTCACCCCGCACTGAGCTGACGTCTATCATCTTGCTGCCGAGGAGCGTAAGACCCACCCCTCGGAGGGGAATTGGGCACTCGACGCCTATCATCTCGGTCGAGTCGGTCACCATATTGGTCTCGCCGATTCTCGCGCCCTTCACGCCGCGGAGGCGATCTGGGGCTGTGAGCCGACTGAACCGTATCCGCAGCGACGGATCGACCGTGAATTCTGTTGCGCGACTGCGACACAGCTGAATTCTGATCTCCTGCTGCCCGGAGCAAATCCCTGATCTGCATCAAGCCTCTGCCAGCTTCCGACTGAGAGGGCTGGATGGACTCTGCTATACGGGTCGCAGCTGCTAAATTCTGAATTGGGGTCCGATATACCTGAGTCGATGGGAAGAGTTGACGTCGACTGTTGTCGGGAACTCGTTGCCGCACGCGCTCGTCGAGTGCTCGCTGAAGATTCTCCAGTCGAGTGCGTTCGGCCAAATTGGCCAAACGTGCCTCCTCCAAGGCGCGAGCCTCGGGGGTTTCTCCTGCGATGGGAGTACGCAGGACATCCACATTCCTGCGGTGAAGTTCCTCTCTTTGCAGAGAGTCGAGTGGCTCGGGCTGGTACTCTTCGTGGTCTCGTGCGGGGTCGCCTCCGTCGCCTGCTCCACCATCACGGGCGAAGCCAGGGGGACTGCGGGGCCCGTCGACCATCAGGATTTCCGCCGCTGGATCACTGCTATCGCACTCGGATGCAGTCTCTACGGAGCCAGTCGACAGATCGAACAGGCCGTAGAGAGATTCGTCGGGCTCGATTGCCGCAACTTGGGTGGTGGCCGTCTAGCGAGCCACCGCGTGCCTCACCCACCGCTGAAGCCTCGACCGGCCCGAGCGCTTGCGCTGGCGGGAGACCGGGAGGGTGGTCGATGGGGGAGTCGACCGATACGGAGTCGACGGTTGCCGCAGCAGAACGCCGCGGACACATGCGCGAAAATGCGTCGCACCGCGGACGGGGAGCGCATCGACGTCGAGTGGAGCCTCCTGGAGCCAGGCGGAGTCGTCGGCGATGAAGGTGAGAGCACCGAGACGGATCTCTTGACCCTCAACCAAAACTCCAGCAGTCATCATGATAAAAGTACTCGGAAGAACCGCAACTTCTCCACAAAATCTCTAAAACACCTGCCCCATGGTGGGCGCCAACTGTCGTGGTTCTAAGTCTGACAGTAGAGTGGGGGGTAGGTATGGAGAGGCAAGGTTCTAGCTATGGAGAAGTTGTAACACGAGAGATGTACGAGTTCAGGCCCTTCTCGGAGGAAGTAAAAGCCCTACGTCTCGGAGCCCGGAGGTGGTCGAGTGGATTGTGTGTATATGAGTTACAGAGTGCCGAACCCTTCTGCCTGTGGAGGGGGGTGGCTTATATAGAGTGCGCCAGGACCCCAGCCAGCCCATGTAATGAAGGGTTTAAGGGACATTAAGTCCGGGGCGTTACTGGTAACGTCCCACATAAAGTGTCTTAACTACCATAAAGTCTACTTAACTACAGGCCGTTGCAGTGCAGAGTGCCTTTTGACCTCCTGGTAGTCGAGTGAGTCTTCGTGGTCGAGTCCTTCAAGTCAGTCGAGTGAGTCCCTCGTTGGTCGACTGGAAGGTGACCTCTTCTAAGGGTGTCCTTGGGCAGGATACTTAGATCAGGTCTGTGACCCTACCCTAGGTACATGACTCCATCAACGACCCGGTGGCGGCTTAGGGCAAGAAACAAGAGATTGAGAACCAAGCTGGCGAGTTGAGCCTCTTGGTGATCGAAACCCTAGCAATACCAACACAACTAGACGTAGGCTTTTACCTTCATCGTAAGGGGCCGAACTAGTATAAAACCTCTTGTGTCCTTTGTCCCGATTAACCCCTTTAAGCTTCCTAGTTGCGATGGCCCCACGACTAAGTCCTTTCTCTAGGACATCTGCCCTGACAATTCCACGACAGATGGAGTACCTAAAAAACTTGGAGATCCGGGAATACCAACTATACCTTGCTCCATCAAAAAGAATTATGAGAAAACTGCTTTATGTGATTTAGGAGCTGGTGTTAGTGTTATGCCTTTATCTTTGTATAAAAGACTTGATTTGAATAAACTCACACCTACTGAAATATCTTTGCAAATGGCTGACAAATCAACTGCCATACCTAATGGTATTTGTGAGGATGTGCCCATTGTTGTTGCTAATGTTACTATTTTGACTGACTTTGTTATACTTGAGATGCCCAAGGACGACAATATGTCGATTATCCTTGGTAGACCCTTCTTGAATACTGCAGGGGCTATTATTGATTGCAATAAAAGCAAGGTCACTTTTCATATCAATGGTAATGAGCATACGGTGCACTTTCCGAAGAAACAATTCCAAGTGAATGGTATTAATGTTATTGAAAAATCTCCAACAATCACTATTGGAAGTTTTCAAATACCTCTACCTACTTTCAAAAAGAAATATGAAATGCTTATTGTTGGGGAAATGCATATCCCCATTGAGGTAACCTAGTGATTTACGAAAGTTCTTCGGTTTCATGCTAACCAAAAGTGGTTGTTAATAAGACGTGATCAACCTTATTAATGAATCATTTTTGAGCGGTATGAAGTTGATGAATTTAGTAAGCACTACTTTCTATCCCTACCTTTCATTTTCTGTTTTTATTAGTTAAATAAAATGCCATGTTTTGTCTGTTTTCAGAATTTCCCGTGCAATAAAAAATGACCCAAAAATAAAAGTTCTCAGAATGCCCTGAAAATTTTATATGATTTTTCCCTGAACATTTAAAATTTTTTGGTGCAAAAATAACCAGAGGGGGCGCACCAGGTGGGCACAACCCACCTGGGCGCGCCAGCACCCCCTGGCGCGCCCTGGGGGGTTGTGGTCCCCACGTGGCCCCTCTCACTTATCTCTTCATCCCACATTGTCGCCTACCTCTAGAAAAAATCACTCTCCCTCTCTCTCCTGAGTTCTTGCCCATTTTGCTGCCAATTTCGATCTCTTTGCTCGAAGCTCCATTTTCGAAACTATTTTGGGAGATTGTTGCTTGGCATGTCACTCCACCATTCTTCCAATTAGATTTTGTTTTAGTGGTTTATACTTTGAATAAATAGCTACTCTTGGTGCTGCTGTAGATGTGCTTGCCTGTTGAATTCTCAGTGTTCTAAGTTGTTTGAATGCTTATTATGGCCTCTATGCATCCTTATGAGTAGTTGCTATCAATCTTACAAAGTTTTGTTGACAAATTTTTGTCAGTACACAATTTTTATTTTCAAAAAATTGTACGCGGACATGATGAACCTATTTGGAAGGAGTTCTTCAAGGAGACGATCCTCGGGGGCATCCGCTAGTGACATTCTACCCGCCGGTCTTACGTTGAGCCAAGTGAAAGTCCACCACTACAAAAAAATACACTTCCGTGATTATACATGTTTGTCACAGCAGGTCACGTTTTCTTTCATGCATGTACATCCATGACAAATTTATGACAGAATCAAGATAGTCATACCTGTGCTGTCGTAGAAGTGTTCCATGACACTACCAAAATTATCATCACGGAAGTGTCCACTTCCATGACGATAAATCATGCGTCACAGAAGTGCTTTCGTCAAGGGTGACCGACATGTGGCATCCACCATAACGGAACACCGTTAAGCTATCAGGTCCGATTTTGGATCCGATAACCAGTTAACAACCTAGACCAATGGGGATTTTCCACGTGTAAAATCATCATTGGCCGGAGGAAACACGTGTTGCCTCACCGTTGGGACAGATGTCATCCACTAATTGGACAGGAGGCGCCTATGATAGGTCGACACGTGACACGACCCAACAGTGACCCATTCCGGTGAAAAAGGCCGGCCTAGTAAAAAATAGCAGGCAGGCCCATATAAGGCCTACTTGTGTCAGGTCCATTTAAGCCCACGGCCCATACGGGATGGGCCAATTCGGCCCGTCAACGACCCGTTAAAGATTTGACACCATTGCAACCCATCGTCAGTTCGAGCCCGTTAATAGCCCACTATATATTTGGGCTCAATATCGGCCCGATGAGATTTCGGCCTGTTAACGGCCCATTCAGTGGATGGGCCAATTTTCACAATGTACATCTTTCGGCCTTTTAGCGACCCATTTATGTAACATCCCAATTTTACTAAATTAGGATGTTAATAGATCATACATATGCATATCATATTTTTATTGCATTATTTGCTTTTTCAGAATATTCAAATCATTATGCAACAAAAGGCAATTTATTTGGAGTGGAGATAACATGACTTCTCCCCTATTTTTAAAATGTTCATAATGTGCAGAATATTATTTCTAGTTCATATGATATGTTCTAGTAATTTTTGTGTTCTTCAAAGTATTTTAATTGTGTGTTATTTTACTGTCTGTGTGGCCTTTTGCATCAAAATGAATTTCCATAATTGCATTAGTATTGGAACTAGTGTTCCTATAGTTTATAGCTGTAGAGCTATTTTTACTGTGTGTCTACGTATTTTTATTTAGAATTTATACTGTGTATTTTATTTTATTTATTTTGTTCTGCTGTTGTAGTTTTTGTTTAAAAAACACCAGCCGGCCAGCCAGCCAGCCAACGCCGCGGCCCAGCTCCTGCCGCAGCAGCCCACTTCCCGCGAAGCGGTACGCAGCAGCGTCGCTCGCACCCGACCCGTGCCCGATCCACCTCACCTACAACCACTGATCGTGGGCCCCGCGCCCCTGTTTCTTCCACGAGCCGGACACCGCTCGACCGCCACGTGCACGCACGCCGAGGCCGCGCCCAACTCGCGCTCGCGCCCTAGCCAACCCAGCACGCACCCGACCTGCCGTGTGCGAGACCTAAGCTCTAAGGGAGATCCCGTAACCCTCGTTTCACCCTCCTGCTGCTGCACGAGCCGCCTGGGGTGTTTTGGATCTCGCCGGAGTAGCTCATGGCCACCGTCGTTCACCGCCTCCTTCCGCCACCGTAAGGACACCTAAGGCCACTCTATTTGCTCCGTTCAACTTCCCCTTCAACGGCGCACTTTTCTGACACCTTGTTGTCGCCGGAGACGCAACCGAACGCCGCCGCCATCGACGTCCGCCGCCGCCGGAGCACCGAGGTTCACGTGGTCTCCGCCGCCCGTAGAGCATGCCCCACCGCCGTCCGACTTCACCACCGCCTCCGCCACTCAATGCTGCACCTGTCTGTACCTTCATCTTCGCCGGAGCACCACCGGAGAGCCGCCGCCGCCGACGCCCGAGACCGCCGCCGCCGTCCTCTGTTCTCTGGTGAGCACGCGCACACAGAGTAAGCTTCAGCCAATCATGTGGTGACATGTGGCCACGTGCTACAGTAAACGCATGAGCAGATCAGGAGTTTTCTGCTGTTCTTTTTGTCTTTTTCAGTTTTTCACCAAAACTTCTACTCCCTCCGTTCCAAAATAGATGACCCAACTTTGTACTAACTTTAGTACAAAGTTGGGTCATCTATTTTGGAACGGAGGGAGTAATTGCTATAACTTTTAGTGTATAAGTCCAATTTAGGTAATTCTTTTTCCTATGCACTCACAAAAATCAGCACATTATCACAGTACCAACTTTACACATGTTTGCTTTGTTCAAATTTGAATTCGTTTGAATTTGAATTAAATCTTCCGGAGGCCATAACTCTCAAACCGTTTATCGGAATCGAGTGATTCTTTTTGCATTGTGACCATAGTGCATTTTAGGTTCTGTTAATATTCTATTGTTGAGTTTTTAAAATGTTTTCCTTGCTGTTGGTTTTGTTTTGGATCTTTTCATGTTCCGGTGATTGATTTGTTGAATTGTGTGAAACGTGTAGATTGTCCGGAGTGCGAGGCGAGCTATTGTCAGGAGTGTGACTTTCTGAACCAGAACCAAGGAAAGTTACATGTTGATCATCCTTTACCTATTGTTTTCTATGCATGTAGTTATATCACACTATGAATATATGCATGTATAGGAATACTATATTATTTTTGCTATGCTGATGAGCTATCTTCCCGTCTTTGCAAATCGTGGTAGTGGTAGGTTGCTATGCTTTGTAGACGGGGGTGGTTCGTGTATTCATTGAGTTTATGTGAGGATTATATATATTTAACAAATTGAGTAGTAACTCAGGATTTAACTCGCCTCTGGGCGGAAGTGGTATTGTTTGGTGTTGAGGGAAGGCATCATGGGGTCTTGCACCTTTTCTAAGGCCATGCGCTCATGAGAGTGCACCCCAAGTGGAATGCCGCCCAGGCTCAAAAAGATCAGACAGACTTAGTGACTAGTAGCTTCCATGTGCGGCCACTGGCTATATGGGCTCTGGCTTAGTTGATCAGTTGTTGGAACCCTGGCCCAAACAGTGTCGACAGATGTAGCATATGTAGGTGGGATGTGGCCGTTAGGTGGTCAAGGGAACCTCTTCTGAAAGACTTCGTCTCAATCTTCGGAATGGGTCCAGTGGGTAAAGCGTACTAAACTCTGCAGAGTATTAAAACTAATCATGATTAGCCGTGCCCCCGGTTATGGGTAAATTTGAGCGACTATGCCATTACAGTTGTTGGATGATCTTGACAGATGTGACACTTAATAAATTTGTTGGGCAACTTAATAAAGGGTAGGTTGGAGTTGATTTTGCCAACTCAACCTTGTGCATTTAATTGTAGTAATAAAAGAACTAAACAAAATTTGACTATTAGGTAGTTATTAGGATAAAATCAGCTTTCTGCAAAAATAAACCCTCAAGCCTTCGTTTTGTTATACTATGCATATACATGTAGGTCTGCTATATTATTACTCCTGTGTAACTTGCCAATACATTCAAAGTATTGACCTATATGGCTGCAACGTCTCATATTGCAGGATATTTAGACGAAGAGTAAGGTACGGTTAGGGTCGCGAGTCTGCACTCAGCATCGCCAGTGGGCTATGATGGGACTCGTCGTTATTTTTTTTGCTACTTTCCGCTGTTTGGTTGAATAAAGCTAGCCAAGTGCTATGCAGATTGTTTTATTTTATATATTCTGGATCATACGATGTAATAAATGATGCACTTGCTATTCTGGTATTCATCTATACTGTGTGTGCTAGCGAGTTCGATCTAGGGACTAGCACGGTAAGCACAGAGACTCAAATCCTTCGAGGTTTGGTCATTACAATTTAAATATTGGGCTAATTTCCGGCCCGGTGTGTCTTTCAGCCTGCTGACGGCCCATAAATCAGTTGGGCCATTTGTAGTTAGACCCGAGTTTCGGCCTTTTAGCGACCCATTTAAGTATTGGGCCAATTTCCGGCCCGATGTGTCTTTCAGCCTGGTGACGGCCCATATATCTGTTGGGCCATTTGTAGTCGGACCTGAGTTTTGGCCTTTTAGCGACCCATTTAATTGTTGGGCCAATTCCCGGCCTTGTGTGCCTTTCAGCCTGTTAACGGACCATAAATGAGTTGGGCCATTTGTAGTCGGACATGAGTTTTGGCCTTTTAACGGCCCATGCCCTTCATGGTCCAATACCAACCCGGTTTCTCTTTCGGCCTTCTAAAGGCCCACAACATAGTTGGGCCATTTACAATACGACCTGACTTTCGGCCTCTTAGCGACCCATGCTCTTCATGGTCCAGTACAAGCCCGCTGTCTCTTTCCGCCCGCTAAAGGCCCACAGTATAGTTGGGCCATATGTAGCCCGAACTTAGTAACGACCTGTTAACAGCCCGTGAAATCAATTGGGCCCACCTGTTGCCCGCTTCGATGTCAGCCTGTTAATGACCCGGGAGTTAAGAGGGCCAACCATTAACTTTCGGCCTGGTAACGGCCCATTAACTTAATGGGCCCACTAAAGTTCATACATGTTTTTAGGACAAATTAGATAATTTGAGCCCATTACGACAAGCAATTATGCACAGGACCAAAACCGATCAAGCAAAGGTACGGCATACAAGGAAAAACGTTGCACATCCAACATATATTACAGGAAATTACATCCACTGGGCAACCAAAGATTGATGCCAGTGCAAATAAATGAACAGAACCTAACGATCTACAACGTCACAATCTGCAACCTCAGCACGGATGACGCCCATAAGCATGTGGGCAAGTTCTTGCTGCTTTTCTACACTGTCTCTGAAAACATTGATCAATTGTTGTGTCGCATGACTCTGCACCTCTGATTCCTCCACCATTTCCATCATTCCTTCAGCCATTAATTGGTTTATAAACATACATTTTTTCCGTTGCATTCGAGACAGAGGATACTGAACAAATTCAGATGGCGATTTTGGCAGGCTTGTATTATTGATAGTGGAGAGTGTCTCGACCACTTCATCATAACATAAATTAGGAGGGGAACCAAAGAGATTAATCATGAGTTATTGGCATATTACCTGGCTTAGATTTATTGGAAAGAAACAACGGGGTTGCCTTGCTGTTTTCAGAGTTTGTCTTCTTATCTTCAGTAGCCTGCACCAAATTAAGACACTAGCATTGCTATCATTGGCCAAGTCAGATAATAGGAAAGCAACATTGACACAATGAACGTTTGGGCAACTAGCCAACACCAAATGAACACAATATGGCACAACTATCATCAGCCAGGTAAGGTAATACGAAAGCAACATTGACACAGTGAACGAATGGGCAACCAGAGCAGCACTACAATTCAGTAATGTGCATGATATGAGATAGTACACTCATGCAGCTCAGTATGCAAAACTACCAGGCAGTTTTCTTTACAAAAATCAACATTGGCGCCTTTAACATTTTGCTACAACTAATTTTAGATCATACAAAGGTTGGATTCACGCCGATTAACAAAATACATGCTGATGTAAAAATATAGTGATATACAACAGGTACTTACATCAGCATTGGAGCACAGAGAATTCCCGCAAGATGTTTTCCTCGAATACAATCCCAATGAAGGAACTCTTCTATCATTTAACCTTATTTTCTAAAAGAGAGATGGGTAAGAAACATGTAGAAAATATGATCAGAATGCTATAAAATTTCATGATGCGAGGATACGCACACGCTTCTTAGAATGGAGTTGACATTCTTTTGCTGGACTGGAGCGGAATAGTTCTTTGGCCACTGGAATCTGCTTATTATCAGTGGGAGTTGGGTTTCTCTGTGCCGGAGCAGTATCTATGAAAAATGGAGTTGGTTTATTATCTCCTGGCGTTTGGATCTTTTGCAAAGACCTAGTTTGCAACCCTTCAGATTCTAACATAGCCGTCTTCCCCTTGCATGCCTTATATAGAAGAATGGTGCTTCAATTATAAAACATGCTACAATAGATATGGAATAGGCACCTAAGAAGAGAAAGGCATGACATATTGACATGTATTCCCTCCATCTGGAAATAAATGGATGGGTCTAGGCGTATTTTAGTTCTAGATACATCCAGTTTTATCCATTTCCGCGACATGTAATCTAGATGGAGGGAGTATGATGTAAGAGCTAGGGATACAACATGACAACATAGTAAAAAACACTAAAAACCCACTGCAGAACCAAAGTAATTGAACCCACTGATATGATATAGTACACTCATGCAGCTCAGGATGCAAAACTACCAGGCAATTTTCCTTACAAAATCAACATTGTGGCCTTTAATCATACATTTTTCTCAACTAAATTTAGATCAGATAAATGTTGGATTCACGCCGATTAACGAAATACATGCTAATGTAAAAATATAGTGATATACAACATGTACTTACATCTGCATTGGAGTACAGAGAATTCCTGCAAGAATCTTTCCTCACAAACGATACCAGTGCAGAAATCCTTCTATCTGTTAAGCTTATTTTCTAAAAGAGAGAGGGTAAGAAACATGTAGAAAATATGATCAGCATGCTATAAAATTTCAAGATGCAAGGATACGCACACGCTTGTTAGAATGGAGTTGACATATTTTTGCTGGACTGGAGCGGACTAGTTCTTTGGCCACTGGAATCTGCTTATTATCAGTAGGAGTTGGGTTTCTCTATGCTAGAGCAGTATCTATAAAAACTGGAGTTGGTTTATTATGTCCTGGCGTTTGGATCTTTTGCAAAGACCTGGTTTGTAACCCTTCAGATTCTAACATAGTCGTCTTTCCCTTGCATGCCTTGTATAGAAGAATGGTGCTTCAGTTATAAAACATGCTACAGCAGAGAGATGGAATAGGTACTAAAGAATAGAAAGGCATGACATATTGACATGTATTCCCTCCATCCGGAAAAAAATGGATGGGTCTAGGTGTATTTCAGTTCTAGATACATACTTTTTATCCATTTCGGCAACATGTAATCCGGACAGAGGGAGTATGGTGTAAGAGCTAGGGATATGACAGGACAACACAGTAAAAAAACACTAGTTGAATGTAAAACTGTATGCTAGCGGAATACATACAGAAAAAACTAAGGCAGCATACACGTGTATGATTGGGAAGCTAAGCTGGCATTGCAACAGAGCACTAGAACAACACTTCAATATAAAAAAAATGGTATGGTAGACAGATGAAGTACGTACTGATGAACAACAATGCATAAGATATTCAGAAGCATGATGTCCAAATTAAGCAGATGGCAGTGCGATAGAGTAGAATGACAGTACTTGAATTTCAAAACATGTTATCATGAATGGAATAGGTACTAAAAAACAGGAAGGCATGACATATTTACATGCATGATCAGCATGCTAAGCACATGGCATTGCAACAGAGTAGATACACTCCAAGACATTATATGCATGTTGTACCCATATCACGGGCCAAGTTAGAGCAAGGACCTTGTGGGGTGAAGAGGATTCAACATCTTTCTGCAAGTCTTCTGAAGAACTACCTTTACATGTTCCATCATATTGGGTATCATTGACATCAAGTTTATTGGCCTTTACATTGCTCCGTGAGGTTCTTGTGGATATATCAGTGTGTGCAATTATATCTGACATGTATGGAAGATAACTAGTAGTTAGATTTATGTAATGAGTGCTTGTAGGAGATGACATAAATAGTAGGACTGGGGTTAACTAGCAGCAACAGGTCTCAAAAACTAAAGGGAGAACACAGGTCTCAGATGAAAGCTACAGAATATGTATCGTTTGTACCCGAGATTAACTAGATGGCACACAAAAGTATTAAAGAACAACATAGGTAATACTAGAAGTGGTATAATACTATAATCACCAGCCCGTGGGATATCATTGGTAGATGGATGATAACTATGGAACATCGTTACCTAAAGAACAAGTATCTTAGCTGAACTATGGAACAACGTTAACTCCTGAACAAGACCCGTAAGAGATCAACATGAATATATACAGTGAAATGTGATAATCTATTTTTCATGCTTAGATGAATAACATGTTGGGGAACGTAGTAATTTCAAAAAAATTCCTATGCACACGCAAGATCATGGTGATGCATAGCAACGTGAGGGGAGAGTCTTGTCCATGTACCCTCGTAGACCGAAAGCAAAAGCATTAACACAACGCGGTTGATGTAGTCGTACGTCTTCACGATCCGACCGATCAAGTACCGAACGCATGACACCTCCAAGTTCTGCACACGTTCAACTCGATGACGTCCCTTGAACTCCGATCCAGCCAAGTGTTGAGGGAGAGTTTCGTCAGCATGACGGCGTGGTGACGATGATGATGTTCTACCAACGCAGGGCTTCGCCTAAGCACCACTATGATATGATCGAGGTGGATTATGGTGTAGGGGGCAGCGCACATGGCTAAGAGATCAAGAGATCAATTGTTTTGTCTATGGGGTGCCCCTGGCCATGTATATAAAGGAGTGGAGGAGGGGAGGGGCCGGCCCTCTCTATGGCGCGCCCTAGGGGAGTCCTACTCCCACCGGGAGTAGGATTCCCCCTTTCCTAGTAGAACTAGGAGCCCTTCCAAGTAGTAGGAGTAGGAGAGAAGGAAAGGGAAAAGAGAAGAGAAGGAAGGAGGGGGCGCAGCCCTTCCCCCTAGTCCAATTCAGACTAGGCCTTGAGGGGGGGGGCGGCCTGCCTCTCTCTCTTTCCCCTAAAGCCCAATAGGGCCCATACACTCCCCGGCGAATTCCCGTAACTCCCCGGTACTCCGATAAATACCCGAATCACTCGGAACCTTTCCGATGTCCAATATATCGATCTTTACGTCTTGACCATTTCGAGACTCCTCGTCATGTCCCCGATCTCATCCGGGACTCTGAACTACCTTCGGTACATCAAAACACATAAACTCATAATATAACCGTCATCGAACTTTAAGCATGCGGACCCTACGGGTTCGAGAACTATGTAGACATGACCGAGACACGTCTCCGATCAATAACCAATAGAGGAACCTGGATGCTCATATTGGCTCCTACATATTCTACGAAGATCTTTATCGGTCAAACCGCATAACAACATACGTTGTTCCCTTTGTCATCGGTATGTTACTTGCCCGAGATTCGATCATTGGTATCTCAATACCTAGTTCAATCTCGTTACCGGCAAGTCTCTTTACTCGTTCTGTAATACATCATCCCGCAACTAACTCATTAGTTGCAATGCGTGCAAGGCTTAAGTGATGTGCATTACCGAGAGGGCCCAGAGATACCTCTCCGACAATCGGAGTGACACACCCTAATCTCGAAATACGCCAACCCAACAAGTACGTTCAGAGACACCTGTAGAGCACCTTTATAATCACCCAGTTACGTTCTGACGTTTGGTGGCACACAAAGCGTTCCTCCGGTAAACGGGAGTTGCATAATCTCATACTCATAGGAACATGTATAAGTCATGAAGAAAGCAATAGCAACATACTAAATGATCGAGTGCTAAGCTAACAGAATGGGTCAAGTCAATCACATCATTCTCCTAATGATGTGATCCTGTTAATGAAATGACAACTCATGTCAATGGCTAGGAAACATAACCATCTTTGATCAACGATCTAGTCAAGTAGAGGCATACTAGTGACACTCTGTTTGTCTATGTGTTCACACATGTATTATGTTTCCGGTTAATACAATTCTAGCATGAATAATAAACATTTATCATGATATAAGGAAATAAGTAATAACTTTATTATTGCCTCTAGGGCCTATTTCCTTCAGTCTCCCACTTGCACTAGAGTCAATAATCTAGTTCACATCCCCATGTGATTTAATACCAATAGTTCACATCACCATGTGATTAACACCCATAGTTCACATCGACATGTGACCAACACCCAAAGGGTTTACTAGAGTCAATAATCTAGTTCACATCTCTATGTGATTAACACCCAAAGAGTACTAAGGTGTGATCATGTTTTGCTTGTGAGAGAAGTTTAGTCTACGGGTCTGCCACATTCAGATCCATATTTATTTTTTCAAATTTCTATGTCAACAATGCTCTGTACGGAGCTACTCTAGCTAATTGCTCCCACTTTCAAAATGTATCTAGATTGAGACTTAGAGTCATCTGGATTAGTGTCAAAATTTGCATCGACGTAACCCTTTAGATGAACCTTTTGTCACCTCCATAATCGAGAAACAGATCATTATTCCACTAAGGATAATTTTGACCGTTGTCCAGTGATCTACTCCTAGATCACCATTGTACTCCCTTGCCAAAAAATAGTGTAGGGTATACAATAGATCTAGTACACAGCATGGCATACTTTATAGAACCTATGGCTGAGGCATAGGGAATGACTTTCATTCTCTTTCTATCTTCTGCCATGGTCGGGCTTTGAGTCTTACTCAATTTCACACCTTGTAACACAGACAAGAACTCTTTCTTTGACTGTTCCATTTTGAACTACTTCAAAATCTTGTCAAGGTATGTACTCATTGAAAGAACTTATCAAGCGTCTTGATCTATCTCTTGATGCTCAATATGTAAGCAGCTTCACTGAGGTCTTTCTTTTAAAAAACTTCTTTCAAACACTCCTTTATGCTTTGCAGAATAACTCTACATTATTTCCGATCAACAATATGTCATTTGCATATACTTATCAGAAATGCTGTAGTGCTCCCACTCACTTTCTTGTAAATACAGGATTCACCGCAAGTCTGTATAAAACTATATGCTTTGATCAACTTATCAAAGTGTATATTCCAACTCTGAGATGCTTGCACCAGTCCATAGATGGATCGCTGGAGCTTGCATATTTTGTTAGCACCTTTAGGATTGACAAAACCTTCTAGTTGCATCATATACAACTCTTCTTTAATAAATCCATTAAGGAATGCAGTTTTGTTTATCCATTTGCCAGATTTCATAAAATGCGGCAATTGCTAACATGATTCGGACAGACTTAAGCATAGATACAAGTGAGAAACTCTCATCGTAGTCAACACCTTGAACTTGCCGAAAACCCTTTTTGCGACAATTCTAGCTTTGTAGATAGTAACACTACTATCAGGGTTCGTCTTCCTCTTGAAGATCCATTTAATCTCAATGGCTCGCCGATCATTGGGCAAGTCAATTAAAGTCCATACTTTGTTCTCATACATGGATCTCATCTCAGATTTCATGGCCTCAAGCCATTTCGTGGAATCTGGGCTCATCATCGCTTCCTCATAGTTCGTAGGTTCGTCATGGTCTAGTAACATGACTTCCAGAACAGGATTACCGTACCACTCTGGTGCGGATCTTACTCTGGTTGACCTACGAGGTTCGGTAGTAACTTGATCTGAAGTAACATGATCATCATCATTGGCTTCCTCATTAATTGGTGTAGGAGTCACAGGAACATATTTCTATGATGAACTACTTTCCAATAAGGGACCAGGTTACCTCATCAAGTTCTACTTTCCTCCCACTCACTTCTTTCGAGAGAAACTCCTTCTCTAGAAAGGTTCCAAATTTAGTAACAAAAGTCTTGCCTTCAGATCTGTGATATAAGGTGTGCCCAACAGTCTCCTTTGGGTATCCTATGAAGACACATTTTTATGATTTGGGTTTGAGCTTATCAGGATGAAACTTTTTTCACATAAGCATCGCAACCCCAAACTTTAAGAAACGACAACTTGGGTTTCTTGCCAAACCACAGTTCATAAGGTGTCGTCTCAACGGATTTAGATGGTGCCCTATTTAATGTGAATGCAGTTGTCTCTAATCTATAACCCCAAAACGATAGCGGTAAATCAGTAAGAGACATCATAGATCACGCCATATCTAGTAAAGTGTGATTACGATGTTCGGACACACCATTACGCTGTGGTCTTCCAGGTGGCATGAGTTTGTGAAACTATTCCACATTGTTTTAATTGAAGACTAAACTCGTAACTCAAATATTCGCCTCTATGACCAGATCGTAGAAACTTTATTTTCTTGTTACGATGATTTTCCACTTCACTCTGAAATTCTTTGAACGATTCAAATGTTTCAGACTTATGTTTCTTCAAGTACATATACCCATATCTGCTCAAATCATCTATGAACGTCAAAAAATAACGATACCCGCTGCAAGCCTCAACACTCATCAGACCTCATACATTAGTATGTATTATATCCAATAAGTCAGTTGCTCGCTCCATTGTTCTAGAGAACGGAGTCTTAGTCATCTTTGCCCATGAGGCATGGTTCGCAATCATCAACTGATTCATAATCAAGTGATTCCAAAAGCCCATCAACATGGATTTTCTTCATGCGCTTTACACCAATATGACCTAAATGACAGTGCCACAAATAAGTTGCACTATCATTATTAACTTTGCATCTTTTGGCTTCAATATAATGAATATGTGTATCACGACGATCGAGATTCAACAAACCATTTTCATTGGGTGTATAACCATAGAAGGTTTTATTCATGTAAACAGAATAACAATTATTCTCTAACTTAAATGAATAACTGTATTGCAATAAACATGATCAAATCATATTCATGCTCAATGCAAACACCAAATAACACTTATTTAGGTTCAACACTAATCCCGAAAGTATAGGGAGTGTGCGATGATGGTCATATCATTCTTGGAACCATTTCCAATACACATCGTCACTTCACCCTTAACTAGTCTATGTTCATTCTGCAACTCCCGTTTCGAGTTACTATTCTTAGAAACTGAACTAGTATCAAATACTGAGTGGTTGCTATAAACACTAGTAAAGTACACATCAATAACATGTATATCCAATATACCTTTGTTCACTTTGCCATCCTTCTTATCTGCCACATACTTGGGGCAGTTCCGCTACTAGTGACTAGTCCCTTTGCAGTAAAAGCACTTAGTCTCAGGCCTAGGTGCAGACTTGGGCTTCTTCACTTGAGCAACAACTTTCTTGTCGTTCTTCTTGAAGTTCCCCTTCTTCCCTTTGCCCTTTTCTTGAAACTAGTGGTCTTGTTAACAATCAACACTTGATGCTTTTCTTGATTTCTACCTTCGTCGATTTCAGCATCACGAAGAGCTTGGGAATCATTTCCGTTACCCCTTGCATATTATAGTTCATCACGAAGTTCTAACAACTTGGTGATAGTGACTAGAGAACTCTGTCAAATACTATCTTATCTGGAAGATTAACTCCCACTTGATTCAAGTGATTGTAGTACTCAGACAATCTGAGCACATGCTTACTCGTTGAGCTATTCTCCTCCATCTTGTAGGCAAAGCATTGTTAGAGGTCTCATATCTCTCATCACGGGCATGAGTATGAAATACTAATTTCAACTCTTGGAACATCTTATATGCTCTGTGGCATTCAAAACATTTTTGAAGTCCCGGTTTCTAAGCCATAAAGCATGATGCACTAAACTATCAAGTAGTCATCACACCGAGCTTTGCCAAACGTTCATAACATTTGCATATGCTCCTGCAATAGGTCCGTCACCTAGCAGTGCATCAAGGACATAATTCTTCTGTGCAGCAATGAGGATAATCCTCAGATCACGGATCCAATCCGCATCATTGCTACTAACATCTTTCAATTTATTTTCTCTAGGAACATATCAATAATAAATGGGAAGCTATGTGTGAGCTATTGATCTACAACATAGATATGCAAATACTATAAGGACTAAGTTCATGATAAATTTAAGTTCAATTAATCATATTACTTAAGAACTCCCACTTAGATAAAGATCCCTCTAATCATCTAAGTGATCATGTGATCCAAATCAACTAAACCATAACCAATCATCACGTGAAATGGAATAGTTTTCAATGGTGAACATCATTATGTTGACCATATCTACTATATGATTCACGCTCGACCTTTCGGTCTCAGTGTTCCGAGGCCATATCTGCATATGCTAGGCTCGTCAAGTTTAACCTGAGTATTCTGCGTGTGCAAAACTGGCTTGCACCCATTGTAGATGGACGTAGAGCTTATCACACCCGATCATCACGTGGTGTCTGTCACCATGAACTTTGGCAACGGTGCATACTCAGGGAGAACAATTTTATCTTGAAATTTAGTGAGAGATCATCTTATAATGCTACCATCTATCAAAACAAAATAAGATGCATAAAAGATAAACATCACATCCAATCAAAATATGTGACATGATATGGCCATCATCATCTTGTGCCTTTGATCTCCATCTCCAAAGCATCGTCATGATTTCCATCATCACCGGCATGACACCATGATCTCCATCATCTTGATCTATATCAATGTGTTCTCACATGGTCGTCTCACCAACTATTGCTCTTGCAACTATTGCTATCGCATAGCGATAAAGTAAAGCAATTATTTGGCGCTTGCATCTTATGCAATAAAGAGACAGCCATAAGGCTTCTGCCAGTTGCCAATAACTTCAACAAAACATGATCATCTTATACAACAACTTATATCTCATCACGTCTTGACCATATCACATCACAACATGCCCTGCAAAAACAAGTTAGACGTCCTCTACTTTGTTGTTGCAAGTTTTACGTGGCTGCTATGGGCTGAGCAAGAACCATTCTTACCTACGCATCAAAACCACAACGATAGTTTGTCAAGTTAGTGCTGTTTTAACCTTCTCAAGGACTGGGCGTAGCCACACTCGGTTCAACTAAAGTTGGAGAAACTGACACCTGCTAGTCACCTGTGTGCATAGCACAACGGTAAAACCAGTCTCGCGTAAGCGTACGCGTAATGTCGGTCCAGGCCGCTTCATCCAACAATACCGCCGAACCAAAGTGTGACATGCTGGTAAGCAGTATGACTTATATCGCCCACAACTCACTTGTGTTCTACTCGTGCATATGACATCTACGCATAAAACCTGGCTCGGATGCCACTATTGGGGAACGTAGTAATTTCAAAAAAAATCCTACGCACACGCAAGATCATGGTGGTGCATAGCAACAAGAGGGGAGAGTGCTGTCCACGTACCCTCGTACACCGAAAGCGGAAGCGTTAGCACAACGCGGTTGATGTAGTCGTACGTCTTGATGATCCGACCGATCAAGTACCAAACGCACGGCACCTCCGAGTTCTGCACACGTTCAACTCGATGACGCCCCTCAAACTCCGATCCAGCCGAGTGTTGAGGGAGAGTTTCGTCAGCACGATGGCGTGGTGACGACGATGATGTTCTACCGACGTAGGGCTTCGCCTAAGCACCGCTACGATATGATCGAGGTGGATTATGGTGGAGGGGGGCACCGCACACGGCTAAGAGATCAAGAGATCAATTGTTGTGTCTATGGGGTGCCCCTGGCCACGTATATAAAGGAGTGAAGGAGGGGAGGGGCCGACCCTCTCTATGGAGCGCCCTAGGGGAGTCCTACTCCCACAGGGAGTAGGATTCCCCCTTTCCTGGTAGAACTAGGAGCCCTTCCAAGTAGTAGGAGTAGGAGAGAAGGAAAGGGAAAAGATAAGAGAAGGAAGGAGGGGGCGCAGCCCTTCCCCCTATTCCAATTCGGACTAGTCCTTGGGGGGGCACGCGGCCTGCCTCTCTCTCTTTCCCCTAAAGGCCAATAAGGCCCATACACTCCCCGGCGAATTCCCGTAACTCCCCGGTACTCCGATAAATACCCGAATCACTCAGAACCTTTCTAATGTCCGAATATAGTCGTCCAATATATTGATCTTTATGTCTCGACCATTTCGGGACTCCCCGTCATGTCCCCGATCTCATCCGGGACTCCGAACTACCTTCGGTGCATCAAAACACATAAACTCGTAATATAACCGTCATCGAACTTTAAGCGTTCGGACCCTACGGCTTTGAGAACTATGTAGACATGACCGAGACAAGTCTCCGGTTAATAAC
Organism: Triticum aestivum; assembly: GCF_018294505.1. Lineage (NCBI taxonomy): Eukaryota > Viridiplantae > Streptophyta > Magnoliopsida > Poales > Poaceae > Triticum > Triticum aestivum. The sequence goes on along the minus strand of NC_057812.1, from coordinate 562,192,549 downwards.
CAATAGCGGAACCTGGATGCTCATATTGGCTCCTACATATTCTACGAAGATCTTTATCGGTCAAACCGCATAACAACATACGTTGTTCCCTTTGTCATCGGTATGTTACTTGCCCAAGATTCGATCGTCGGTATCTCAATACCTAGTGTCGTGGTTCTAAGTCTGACAGTAAGAGAGGGGTAGGAGAACGGAGCATGATCTATCGAGATGCATATGGGTGACACGGTGGTTTTAGCGAGTTCGGGCCTCTCACGGTGGAGATAACAACCCTACGTCTCGTGCTCCGGAGAGGCTTTGTTTTATCTGAGTATATATCCGGAGATTACAATATGTGTGTGAGAGAGAGGAACGGATCCCCATGCCTGAGCTGAGTCCTGAGACTAATGGTGAAAAGAGAGAGAGGTCGAAGAAAAGCCCCCCCAAGTCTAGTGGTGGGGGGTGGCTTATATAGAGTGCGCCACCCCCTCACCTCCTATGTTACAAAGTGGGGTATGAATGCCATAATGCCAGCCCGCTATTAAGCCCTCACTATTAGAAAGATGCCGACTGCCTTGCTGCCTGCTAGTCTTCGTATATCCGAGTGAGTCGTACGGTCGAGTGGTGAACCGTCATCCGAGTGGATGGTATGTTTCTTGGTCGAGTGGACAGTATGCTGCTTGTCCGAGTGGATAGTGTGTCTGTATGAAATTGACCTGGACCCACATGTTGTGTGGACCCCATGCTTCATGATATTTCGACCCTTCGTGGGCCTACCTGTTATGTATATCCCCAACATTAGCCCCCGAATCGATTGCGATTTTGCAGAACGAGTTGGTGTAAGACACAGTTTGGTCCGAGTGATTACAGAAATACTCGGTACATGTCGCCGCGCTTTCAGACAACCAAGGTTTGAACAAAATCTCAATGGATTCCGGCACCATGCTTCCCGACTAATCGAGGTAAGTGTCTGTGAGGAGCAACTTGGTGACATTCGTTCATCTCTCAAGAGAGGTTTAACTCGTGATCTGAGTATGGGCATGTCATTAAATTCGTGCAACCAGATTGACACATGGACTGCTCCTTTAGAGAGATGCCATTCTTATCCCGGAGGAACGTCAATACGAGTCGGTTTCAGATCCACACTTGTGAGTTTCACACTTTGAGTCCTAGAAGAAGGCTCAAAACTGGTCCATGGAGGAGCGTTAAACTCGCCTTATAGAATATATTTTTTTGGAGTGATTTGGAGCTGGGCCTACATCGAGTAACTGATTACTCGGGATTTCTTCACGCCTGGAACGTGTCTTTTTTGTTGTTTGGCCGTCACTCGGGTTGGGCGGACCATTCCGAGTGGATACCATTCCAGTGGGGGCACGCTGAGTGCACCCACTGGGTGTAGTCCCCGAGACTGCTGTCGACTGCGGGCAGTCGGCGGGAGTCTTAGAGCCTGTCTTTTTGTTGTTGTTTGGCCGTCACTCGGGTTGGGCGGACCGTTCCGAGTGGATACCATTCCAGTGGGGGCACGCTGAGTGCACCCACTGGGTGTAGTCCCCGAGACTGCTGTCGACTGCGGGCAGTCGGCGGGAGTATGAGAGAACTAAAACTCTTCTTAGCTGGTACTGATCGAACTTGTTCTTCTCTGACTCGGAGGTCGAGTAATACTGGAGATGGGTTTGCATCGAGCAAAATGTTTCTTTCTGAGTCCTCTTCCAGTGGGGGCACGCTGAGTGCACCCACTGGGTGTAGTCCCCGAGCCTCTGTCGGACTAGATGAGTCTGGCAGAGGGTTTAAGTCTCTCGGTAAACCTCCATGCAATTGGCATGGCAAATATCTTTGTCTGGAACTGAATCAATCGGATGGATGCGTAACGAGGTGGTTGTACGAACGATGAGTAAGGTCACCTGTACGATTCAGCGATGGCGCTTCATTTTTACCCTTTTGCATGAAAAGGGGTATTTATCCAAGTGGACGCGCTTCACTTATAGATCTTCGGCGAACCGAGCATGTATGGTCAGAAGAATATCTTGATGTGATCAACAGGTTGACCAAATGGGCGTAACCCCTGAGGGTGACATGGCCAACTGCCGCGCGTAGCCCCCGAGTGATGCTCGAAGGAGGTAAGCTTGCTACAGAGTGTGATATGAGGTTTGACCATATGAGTAACTTAGCCGTTCCCGTGCTGGGGGTGTAGAGGTAAAGACATGTCCAACTGATGGTAACGCGCAGGGCGGCCGAGGGGCGAGGACGTGTATAACCGAGTGGCGACGCGCGGGGCGGCCGAGTGGTGAAGACGTGCAAAACCGAGTGGCGCCGCGCGGGGCGGGCGAGTGGTGAAGACGTGCAGAACCAAGTGGCGCCGCGCGGGGCAGGCGAGTGGTGAAGACGTGCAGAACCAAGTGGAGACGCGCGGGGCGGACGAGTGATGAAGACGTGCGCAACCGAGTGGCGACGCGCGGGGCGGCCGAGTGGTGAAGACGCGCACAACCGAGTGGCGACGCGCGGGGCGGCCGAGTGAAGGACTAAGTGTCCAGCTGAGTGGCAAAAATGGTCCTTGAAGGAGTTAGCCAGATGCTTTTGAAGCTGATGTAACGACAAGGTCGGTGTAGTGTGGCTGTGGCGCAACAAGACCGGTGCGACAACTGAATTTGAGTAGGAACGAAGATGGCACGCAGAGTGTCTGGGTGATTATGAAATTTGTCAAAGTGACGGATCGAATGTACTTGTTGAAGTGAAGGGTCTGATTGGTGATGAAGTACTCGACCACTTAGGAGAGTGTCATTCCAAATGAGATGCAGCCCCCGAGTGCGGCGTAGCCCCCGAGCATACTACAGGCTTCGACAACGGACATGTCGGAATATGAGAAATATAGTTTTGAATGGATGATTTGTAATTCATCGAGTCGGATTTGGGTAAAAGATGAGGAGAAGCTTCCGAGTGATGCTCGGAAGAAGCAAACTCGCAAAAGAGTGAAGTGTGAAGTTTAATTATGAAAGGGACTTATCTGTCTCATGCCCGACAAGGTCTATATCATTGATACGATGAAGAGAATTCCATAGAGGGGTTGGCCGGACGTGTTTGAAATCAACAGGGTGACAAAGTCAGTGTTGTGGTGCGCTAGGACCAGTATGGAGACCGACTCCGAGCAGCGATGAAGTTGGCGCGTAGGGCCGTCGAGTGATCGCGGTAACTTGTGTAAAAAATGGCACAAGTCAACACAATAATTTCTTGAGGAAATTTGATGTGTGCTGAAATGATTTGTGTGAATAACACCCATAGACACCCGCTGGGAGTGCAAGGGGCTTGCTGGTTGACCAGCAAAAGTTTAAAAGAGCGAAGGATTCGTTCGCACTTGTCAAAGCGAGAAATCCTACTGAACTTGTTGGAATACTGGCTAAAATAAAACGGAAGTGTAGTGTTTTGACTGAGTTGCAGCCCCAGAGGACCGATGCAAACTCGAAATGAAGAACGACACATGGTGTTCGTGAATGATATATGCGAAAAAAGGAAGTTGGACTTCGGAGTCACATAACCAGTACTAAGCAAGTATGTGAAAATAAGCAGTCGAGCGTAGAGGTACACTCGGTGGTGTGGCCTCCGAGTGAACCTGATGTGTGAATTATGGAATACTCGGGAAGACGAAAATAACAGAATGTAAAATGACTTAGCTGTCTGAAGGCGCGCAGGGCGGTCGAGTGGTGATGAGGTGACCAACCGATTGGCGACGCGCGGGGCGGCCGAGTGCTGATGAGG
>NC_057812.1:561986754-562187911 GCF_018294505.1 Triticum aestivum | reverse complement strand
GACGCGCGGGGCGGCCGAGTGGTGATGAGGTGACCAACCGAGTGGCGACGCGCGGGGCGGCCGAGTGGTGATGAGGTGACCAACCGAGTGGCGACGCGCGGGGCGGCCGAGTGGTGATGAGGTGACCAACCGAGTGGCGACGCGCGGGGCGGCCGGGTGGTGATGAGGTGACCAACCGAGTGGCGACGCGCGGGGCGGCCGAGTGGTGATGAGGTGACCAACCGAGTGGCGACGCGCGGGGCGGCCGAGTGGTGATGAGGTGACCAACCGATGCGGGGCGTCCAGGTGACGTAGACGCGTCCCGTAGAGTGGCGACGCATGAAGCATCCGGATGATGTAGATGTGTGCCACGGAGTGACGAGGCGCGTGGCGTCCTGGTGAAGTAGAGGCGTCCCGCGGAGTAGCGATGCGCGGGGTGGACGAGTGAAGTAGACCCATCCCGCGGAGTGGTGACGCGCGGGGTGGACGAGTGAAGTAGACCCATCCCGCGGAGTGACGATGTGCGGGGAGTTCGAGTGAAGTAGACGCGTCCCACGGAGTGACGACATGCGGGGCGTCCGAGTGCCCGGACATTGCTTGTCTGAGTGCAGAACTCACCCGAATGATGTTAGACGTTTAATTGTCTGTATGTAAAATATATGAGGATGAAATATAAAATTATACTTAGCTTGTGAGCAAGCCGATGAAGATCGTGTCTTCCGAATGGCGGCGCATGGCGTCCGAGTGTAAACTCCTGTCCGAGTGTACGGGAGTACGGGCTCGGAGAAGGGAGGCAGCTGCGCCGGAACACAAGCTGCATGTGCGCTGGAGGCTTGCCCAAATGGCCCCGGAAAAAGTGGACTAACGCCAGATTAATCGTGAGGCAGGCGCAGGAGGCGGCCAATTAATCTCGCATTGAAGACCACCACGTCTTTCCGTTTCCTCTAATTGGGCGCATTTACCTGCATGCACGTAATCAAGGCGGACGTGGCCCACTCACCTTGCATGGTTAAAGGAAAAGAAAGCTCCATGGCCAGCAGCCGGCGAGGAGGGAAGAACCGCCGCGCTCGGAGGCCTGACGGGCTTCCTATTTCCTCGTCGCATTAGGTCTGCAGGCACACCGCGGCGACCATGTCGAAGAAGCTGATGAGGGAGGAGTGTGCAGCACGCCCGCGACATCGACAGGAGGAGCGCTTCCATCATGGAGATCACTGTCGAGCGGACTAATATTGACTTCATGGAGACGTCGGCAGTTGGTGAGGAAGAAGACAGGCGACATCGGACTGGCCATGTCGGGAGTTCGGCCTCCATGGCGCTCGTCTGAACGGCACCGTTGTTGCTTGCGCTCTCTGGTTGATGTCAAAAAGAGGAGCGGCCATCCTCCTCGTGAGTATATGTACATACAGAAGAAACACAACCATAGTTAGATTAAAGATCTGATGTAAAGAACAAGATAGTATGGAATGGGACTTCCTGATCCCTCTGTACGAAGAGTATCATGACTCCTCTGTGAATGGAGTGATGTCTGAAACATCCTGGATCAGATCCTCCATTGATGATCGTTGATCGGCAGACGAACATTGAAGAAAGAAAACCATTTGCATCATGGCTCGATAATCGCCAGGCCCCACGGTGGGCGCCAACTGTCGTGGTTCTAAGTCTGACAGTAAGAGAGGGGTAGGAGAACGGAGCATGATCTATCTAGATGCATATGGGTGACACGGTGGTTTTAGCGAGTTCGGGCCTCTCACGGTGGAGATAACAACCCTACGTCTCGTGCTCCGGAGAGGCTTTGTTTTATCTGAGTATATATCCGGAGATTACAATATGTGTGTGAGAGAGAGGAACGGATCCCCATGCCTGAGCTGAGTCCTGAGACTAATGGTGAAAAGAGAGAGAGGTCGAAGAAAAGCCCCCCCAAGTCTAGTGGTGGGGGGTGGCTTATATAGAGTGCGCCACCCCCTCACCTCCTATGTTACAAAGTGGGGTATGAATGCCATAATGCCAGCCCGCTATTAAGCCCTCACTATTAGAAAGATGCCGACTGCCTTGCTGCCTGCTAGTCTTCGTATATCCGAGTGAGTCGTACGGTCGAGTGGTGAACCGTCATCCGAGTGGATGGTATGTTTCTTGGTCGAGTGGACAGTATGCTGCTTGTCCGAGTGGATAGTGTGTCTGTATGAAATTGACCTGGACCCACATGTTGTGTGGACCCCATGCTTCATGATATTTCGACCCTTCGTGGGCCTACCTGTTATGTATATCCCCAACACCTAGTTCAATCTCGTTACCGGCAAGTCTCTTTACCCATTCTGTAATACATCATCCCGCAACTAACTCATTAGTTGCAATGCTTGCAAGGCTTAAGTGATGTGCATTACCGAGAGGGCCCAGAGATACCTCTCCGACAATCGGAGTGACAAATACTAATCTCGAAATACGCCAACCCGACAAGTACCTTCGAAGACACCTGTGGAGCACCTTTATAATCACCCAGTTACGTTGTGACGTTTGGTGGCACACAAAGCGTTCCTCCGGTAAACGGGAGTTGCATAATCTCATAGTCATAGGAACATGTATAAGTCATGAAGAAAGCAATAGCAAGATACTAAACGATCGAGTGCTAAGCTAACGGAATGGGTCAAGTCAATCACATCATTCTCCTAATGACGTGATCCCGTTAATCAAATGACAACTCATGTCAATGGCTAGGAAACATAACCATCTTTGATCAACGAGCTAGTCAAGTAGAGGCATTCTAGTGACACTCTGTTTGTCTATGTATTCACACATGTATTATGTTTCCGGTTAATACAATTCTAGCATGAATAATAAACATTTATCATGATAAGGAAATAAATAATAACTTTATTATTGCCTCTAGGGTGTATTTCCTTCATAACAAAGCCATAAATGTTGCACACAAGTATGATGAGGGTACAACCTATCTGGCCACCATCCAAAGGAGTAAGCATCATGTGCTGACTTGTCGATGGCCCTGCAGTTGTTGTGGTTGTCCATGTCGGGCACGCGCATTCGGTGCAGGGAACTGTTGAGTGGGGACTATACCTCCCTTCTGGTGTATGCTTCCCTTGTTGGAGCAGCTGCGTTGAGTCGGAAGACGGCGTGGCTGAAGATGCAGATAACACATAATGTTAAGAACGACACATCTCTTTGATCTGAAGAAGTACACTAAGAGATCAACAACAACGTATGAGAGTGGTCACACGTCTACTGACTGAGACTAAATTGGGGTCACACGATTTTATTTTATTTTGGTATTGTCCGATCTACGCTGGATGGCTTGATGGCCGTCTTGTGCCTCTTGGCTGACACTATTAGGAATCTTCCCCGAAGAGCCAGCGACCAACGACAGAGCAGCTTGCCTCCGCCGTCCGGTGCCCCGGCCAAAACCCCGCTCCCCGCCCCACCGCAACCGTGGTTGCGCCACCCCCGGGCCAATCCACAAAGACTCACCATCATCCAGATCCGGCGGCGGCAGTACCTTGAACCCACGCAACTCTAAGATAGCCATCTAAGTGCTGCTACCGCGGCGAACTTGCGGCCCCGCACCCTTACGTTAGACACCAGCCAACCGGCAGCCTAGGAGCTCCGCCGCCTCGAGGGGTGCTGCTTCCCATTGGGAATCGATTGGCCCAGAATAAAAATTCAAACAACTGACTCCTAAATAAAGTGATTTGAGATGAGGGTGTGACCTATCTGGCGGCATGGTGAAGTAGGCAGGTCCAGCTGCCGAGTCGGTGAGGCCGGCGCGGTTGCGGTGGCCACCGGCGGTAGGGAAACAACGATGTCGCAACGGTCGACGGCTATGGGGAAGCAGCGGCGGGACTCTGGACAGATCCGAAGTTGGAGCCGCTCCGGCGCTGTGAACAACGACGGGGGTGAATCGGCTCCGGTATGGTTCCCGCGGCCGTCGTCGAGGTAGCTCCAGCAGCACGGAGTAAGAGGCACACAGCCCAGTGCATGATGGCAAATGGACAACGTCTCCGGCATTAGGGAGGAGGGCGGCTGTGAAATTGGTGTGGTGGGGGCGCCATGGAGGAGGGGCTGATGTTTCGCCGCTCGGGAGAAGGGAGCTTCCGGGGAGAAGGTGATTTGGCGCCCACGAGGTACGAATGGGGGGGGGGGGTTGGGAGGGGAGTGGAACCATGTTTTACGGATGCATTTGTCTGAAATGTGAGGGGGAGTTACAGTTCTACCCCTACCTTTAGGCTTCTCGGCTTGGGTCTATGTACTGAGGGTCGGGGATAGTAGAGTAATTTTGCTTCTCCCCAAATAGTGGGCGGGAGCGATTTTGGGCGAGGAGGGCATGTTTTGAAATATAGTGGGCGCGAGCGATTTCGGGCGAGGAGAGCGTGTTTTGAAAAAGTGGGCGTGAGCTATTTCGTGCGAGGAGAGCGTGTTTTGCCGACCATGGTTTATGAATTATTCGGCACATGTCATTTCGGCCAAGGAGAAGGCGTGCTTGGATGAAGTTACGAACTTACCCTTGATGCACAACGGGCCAATTAATGCATCTCCCACGGGACGGTAATTTTGCGTCTCCCATTTATTTGCTCGGGCGAATTCCACTGAGCAGAGGATGTTTAACGGTTCGTTCAAAATTTGGGAGAACGAGCATCCACGTCTACCTTACCAAGTCGATTCAAATCAAATTTAGAAATATTAGCTTGCCACTTCTTTTTTAGATGGAGAGATGATGCGCGGGAGTAATGTGTTTTTACATGCTCATTGCTAGCGATTTACTATATGACAAATAGTTGACCCACTCAAAAACGGGAATCAAACCCAAAATGAAATATCTCGATTCAATGAAATAGCTCGTTCACCAGGTCAAAATAGTGAACTAAATCCAAAATTGAACACCTCAATCGAATAGCATGTTGTACAGTATTATAGTACTCCATGAACATGTTGGAAGTCAAATTAATGAACTTGTTTGATATACGCATATATCCCTTCATGTGTGGATTGCAGACAACATGTTCTCCAATTTAAATATTTGAATGCAAGTTTATATCGAAAGATGGTTTATATCAGTCTTTGATGCATAAAACGCGACCTCCCCCTCTCCTAGACTCCTGCTCTCTCTCTCTCTCTCTCTCTCTCTCTCACAGACAATCTTTAATTCTGTCGCACGCATCCAACACACAAACCTTGTTGGTCCTCTCTCTTTCTCTCAATCTCTCTCTCTCTCTTTCTGTGTGTGCGTGGGGGGGGGGGGTCTTTCTAGTTCGCATGCATATATACTCCATCTATAGGTCTCTCTCGCACACTATGTATGATTCTCTAGTCCAAGCTAGATATCTTGGGTGCACTCATCGTACGCACACAAATTCCTTGGCTCATTGCCCGTAACTCTCTCACGCACCACTCTGTTGTCTCGGAGCTCTTCCCCCCCTCTCTCAAACTCTCCATCTACCTGGGTCACACATACACATGCATATCTCACTCACACTCAATAGGCCCATCTAAAACTCTATCTCTCTCCCTCGTTCTCTCTCCATCTCACATGCACACACACACACAATCTCATGCCTAGCTAGCCAAGTATGATGGTCTCTCACTCAATTGTAGGCACACACAGTCCCCCCTATATGTATATGACTAGCTAATCTTAGTCTCCATCACAAACATGTGCATGGTCTATCTCGATTTCTCTCGGGGCATCTTTCTATTGCGCATGCAGCTCCCTTGATCTCCCACCCATATAGTCCCCTCACAATCTTGAGGGGGTCTCTCTATCACAAACACACCCTCTCGCCCTCCCCATGTGTCCATGTTCTCCATGTGTCCCTCTCGGCCTTTGTTCCTTGTTGTCTAGACCTCTATTGGACATGTGCTATAGGGGTGTCTCTCTCCGTTGCAAACAATCACACACTAGCTATCTTCGTGTATCTCCTCGCCTCGCTTTTCTATCTCGGAGATGCATGCGTGATATGTTCGCCTAAGAAACGAAAAAACACACACTCTCTCTAATTTATCGTTTGTTGTCACTTTCTCTTTCACACACATACTCTTTTTGCACACTTACTCATTCTCCTTCACACGCACTTGATCCCTCTTGACTTAGCCACTCCCATCGGTCCATAGCATATTGATTTATTGAAAAGTCAAACATCACAAAGTTTGACCATGTACGTGGAGAAAAACAATTACATCTGGAACGGAAAACATATACCATTTGATTCACCATGAGATGTAGTTTCGTATGATCTATCTTTGGTATTGAAGATATAAATAACATTTGTGTAAACCTGATCAAAGTTTCCAAAGTTTGACTTCTAAAAAAATTACATGCACTGCATTATCGAGTGGATGGAATATCTCTTTCCCCCTCTCAGCTATCTGACGCACCACTCAGCCTTATCAGGGCTCCTCAATCTCTCTCAAACTTTATATCTCCCTGGTTCACACATACACATGTCTCGCTCGCGATGTACATATATACCCATCCAACACTCTCCGCCCTTGTTCTCTCTCTATGTGACACGCACCCCCCTAATAAGTACCATAATCCCTCACTCCATCATAGGCGCAAGCACTCCACCCCTCCTAAGTATGATTATCTCTCACTAGCCATCAGGAACACACGTATTGTCTCCTTCCATCCATATGTCTATCTCGATATCTCTCGTGGTATCTTGTATCGCGCGCACATCTCGTCACTCGATCTCCCACCCATGTAGTCTCATCACGATCTCCAGAGGATCTCTCTATGACAAACATACACTATCTCCTCCCCATGTTTGCATTTTCTTCGTCCGTCTCTCTCGACCTCTCTCCCTTGTTTGTCAGACCCCTCTTGGCACGTGCTAGGGGTCTTGCTCTCTCGGTTTCAAACAACCACAAACTATCTCCTCACCTTGCTTCTGTTGTCGAAGATGCATGTATGATATGTTTGCATAAGACACACACGTTTTTTCTCGAATTTTATCGAGTGTCATCCATGTCTCTTTCACACACACAGACACACTTTTTTCACTCACTTTTTCTATTTCTCTCTCTCTCTCTAGTTAGGGACTCTCTCATGTCCATAAGCATATGGATGTTTTGAAAAGTCAAACCTCAGAAAAGTTTGACCAGGTATATGTGGAGAAAAACATTTACATCTGCAAAGATCATTAGATTCATAAAAACATGTACTTACTTCATACTATCATTTATCTTTGGTATTGTAGATATAAGTAATTTCTTTATAAACTTGGTCAAACTTTCAAAAGTTTGAATAAAAAAATGTTGGAACTACATTATCGAACGGAGGGAGTAGCTCTCTCTCTCTGTCTGCTATCTCTCACGGGCCTCCCCTCTCACACGAACACTCTATACCGATGGATTATACGCTCACTGTGTCAGCGTATAGCTCCGTATATTGTTCAGTTGACCGGTCAATGATGTCTACTACACAACCTTCTTCTTGTAGACGTTGTTGGGCCTCCAAGTGCAGAGGTTTGTAGGACAGTAGCAAATTTCCCTCAAGTGGATGACCTAAGGTTTATCAATCCATAGGAGGCATAGGATGAAGATGGTCTCTCTCAAGCAACCCCGCAACCAAATAACAAAGAGTCTCTTGTGTCCCCAACACACCCAATACCATGGTAAATTGTATAGGTGCACTAGTTCGGCGAAGAGATGGTGATACAAGTGGTATATGGATAGTAGATAAAGGTATTTGTAATCTGAAATTATAAAAACAGCAAGGTAACTAATGGTAAAAGTGAGCGTAAACGGTATTGTAATGATGGTAAACAAGGCCTAGGGTTCATAATTTCGCTAGTGCAAGTTCCCTCAACAATACTAACATTATTGGATCATAAAACTATCCCTCAACATGCAACAAAGAGTCACTCCAAAGTCACTAATAGCGGAGAACAAACGAAGAGATTATGGTAGGGTATGAAACCACCTCAAAGTTATTCTTTCCAATCAATCCGGTGGGCTATTCCTATAAGTGTCACAAACAGACCTAGAGTTCGTACTAGAATAACACCTTAAGACACAAATCAACCAAAACCCTATGTCACCTAGATACTCCAATGTCACCTCAAGTATCCGTGGGTATGATTATACGATATGTGTCAGACAATCTTAGATTCATCTATTCAACCAACACATAGAACCTCAAAGAGTGCCCCAAAGTTTCTACTGGAGAGTCATGACAAAAACGTGTGCCAACCCCTATGCATAGGTTCATGGGCGGAACCCGCAAGTTGATCACCAAAACATACATCAAGTGAATCACGTGATATCCCATTGTCACCACAGATATCCATGGCAAGACATACATCAAGTGTTCTCAAATCTTTAAAGACTCAATCCGATAAGATAACTTCAAAGGGGAAACTCAATTCATTACAAGAGAGTAGAGGGGGGAGAAAACATCATAGGATCCAACTATAATAGCAAAGCTCGCGATACATCAAGATCGTATCACCTCAAGAACACGAGAGAGAGAGAGAGAGAGAGAGAGAGAGAGAGAGAGAGATCAAACACATAGCTACTGGTACATACCCTCAGCCCCGAGGGAGAACTACTCCCTCCTCGTCATGGAGAGCACCGGGATGATGAAGATGGCCACCGGAGAAGGATTGCCCCCTCCGGCAGGGTGCCGGAACGGGTCTAGATTGGCTTTCGGTGGCGACGGAGGCTTCTAGCGGCGGAACTACCGATCTATTGTGTGTTCTGGAAGTTTTAGGGTATATGGAGTTATATAGGCAGAAGGAGCACGTCAGGGGAGCCACGAGGGCCCCACGAGGCAGGGGGGTGCGCCCCTACCCTCGTGAGCTCCTCCTTCCTTCCTTGACTTGGGGTCCAAGTCCATCGGGTGGCTTTCGTTCCAAAAATAACATCTCTAGTTGATTTCGTTCCGTTTCGACTCTGTCTGATATTCCTTTTCTTCAAAACACTGAAATAGGCATAAAACAGCAAATCTGGGCTGGGCCTCCGGTTAATAGGTTAGTCCCGAAAGTAATATAAAAGTGGATAATAAAGCCCAATAATGCCCAAAACAGTAGATAATATAGCATGGAGCAATCAAAAATTATAGATACGTTGGAGACGTATCAGTCAACCAGTCCACATGCTGCTTTGTCAGCTCGTGTTCTGTATCTTCGTGTGCTGGCACATGTGGCAGTGGGTGAAAATAAGTAAACTAGAGGCCCATCTGACACGCGGTGAAGTAAACAAAGTTGAAACCACTCGGGTAGCACACCGCACGCTAGTAAATTGAGGGCGCATTGAGGACACACTTCTTCCGCGTGGAGGACACACTCGCGCACAATTCACCACTGCGCAGCGGCATGCACAGAAGGACGCACTCGCGCACACCCAGCACACAACACACACCAGCACACGTGTACACCAGCATCGCCGTCGGTTGAGATGGACGGCAAGGCAGCCAACAAGCGGAGGCGGCTCGAGCCAAAACTGCATCCGGCGAGCCTGGACTTCATCAGCAGCCTCCCCGATGACATGATGCTCGTCATCATCGGCCTCCTCCCCACCAAATCTACCGTGCGGACCGCCCTGCTCTCCAGGCAGTGGCGCCCCCTCTGGCACCGCGTCCCCCTCAACCTCACCGTTGACATCTGCATCTGCGACGGGGATTGCAAACGCATGGCCGCAGTCTCCAAGATCCTTTCATCGCACCCTGGGCCAGCCAGACGCCTTGACATCCGCATGTTCAGTACCAACTGCAAGGTCCGACCCAAATTCGACGAGTGGTTCTTATCCCCCGCCCTAGATCACCTTGAGGAGCTCAGCTTTGAAGCTGGACGATGTCGCTCTCTGCCACCGTCCACGCTCCGCTTCGCGCCAATGCTGCGCCGCGCCAGCTTCAGCTCCTGCTATCTTCCCCAGATTAATGCCGCGCCCGCCCTTCTTCTCCTTCAACTCAAGCAGCTCGACCTCTTCAACGTTGTCATCTCGAAGAAGGCTATGGATCACCTGCTCCGCAGCTGTATTGCGCTCGAGTACCTTCGTCTTGAGCAGATCCACAGGTTCATTAGCCTCCACATCGCCTCGATGAATCTCCGATGGATTTATGTGTCTTGCTGGCCCTGCAACAAGACATCAATTGGGAAGCGATCACTCCAGCTGTTCCATGTTATGGTCATTGAGAATGCGCCTTTCCTTGAGAGATTGCTTGTATCAGATCTAGAAGGTCCAACAAAAATCAGGGTCATTGACGCGCCGAAATTGACAGCGTTGGTGCACTCGTCTGCCAAATTCTCCGAACTCTTTATTCGATCCGTAATCGTTTAGGTACAGCACTCATCTTCTTCTCCGTCTTCTTGAAATTCACATTTTTAAATTTCTTCTTGATGTATTTACGATCGTATTTCAGAAAATGATTCCCACAAGCTTGACCCAGTCTATGTGCATAGTGAAGATCTTGGCAATAAAATCTATCGGCCCCAATCTGGATCAAGTTGTTGGATTCCTTACATGCTTTCCGTGCACGGAGAAGCTACTCATCAAGGTGAAACTTCTTTCCTATTAGTAAATGGTAATCACAACGTAGCTCAAATTTTTCGTAATTTTCCCGAATTACGATTAAAAGTGTAGTGTTCAAAACTGCATCTACGCACTGCACCGAAGGAAATATTTTTAGTATTTTTTCTCACATGATCACCTGCATCGTTTTGTTGTTGTACTACTATAGTAGCCTAGGCTAGTCATAGTGGAAAGTAACTTAGACTACTCCAGTAACTCTATGGTTACCCTAAGAGCAAGTACTACCTCCGTCCTAGTTTACTCTTCCTATTTTGTAGTATCAAAATTTGACCATAGATTTAACTGACAAAATGTTAATGCATGTCACTAAGAACTATATCGTTGGATTCGTATTTGAACATAATTTCAAATGGTGTAATTTTTAGTGACATGCATTGGCATTTTCTTACATAAATATATGGTCAAAATTTTATACTAAATAAGAGGTAGTACAAAAGTGGGCTATAACGCCCCTCCACTATGTAGGCCAAAACACGTGCCAAATTCACTTGTGATGCATTTGGCATCGATGCCCCTCCATTGCTCACCTAGTGCCCCAATCTGGATCACCTACTTTGCTCCGGTGCCAAATTAACTCACGCAATGAAAAAACACTTATGTGGGAGAGAGAGAGGACCGAGGCAATAAAAAACACTTGTTTGGGAGAGTGAGAGGCTGGTGTAGTTGGTTTGATTGATTTGTTTATACATGTGGGTCTGTGTGCATAGCGGTGCCAACTCTCTCACATCGCGAGAGCGGTGCCAAAATCTTTTGATTTGACATCGATGCGTATTATGGCATCGGCCACATAGTGGAAGGCAACAAATGCCCAAGCTCTTCACATACTCCTAGGTAAATGAGAGGAAAGAGAAAGAGAGAGAGAGTGAAAAAATATCACTAGCCAGCCAACCCTATCATATGAGCGAATGATATTGGTACCTCTTGATGACACGGCAATCTTATACAGCCAGCTCCTCTAATATGTTCTCTTCTTTATCACATAAAAAAGACCCGAAAGTGAAAAATGTGCTGCACTATAACAATCTCATCGAATGCCTTGATCTCCATCTTACAGAAATTGATTTGATCGACTACCGAGGCAGCAGATCTGAGATTAAATTGGCCAGGTTCTTTGTTCTGGAGGCAAGTGTGCTCAAGGTAATGAGGTTTGGCGTTCTCTGGCACAACAATGAATGGTGTGCTGATCACCGCAAGCGTCTAAGCCTAAATAACAAAGTCTCCGCAGAAGCTGAATTTGTTTTTGAAACATCAAGTGGCCAGAGACTCGAAAACTTATTTGCCCATTAGTGACTTGTCAGGGCGGTGTATTTTAGTTTGTATGATAATGCTGCATCCACCTAAAGTAACGAAAGTTCTTACGTAAACTTCCTAGTAATTCCCTCTTCGCAGGTGTAGCATTACTCCTAACATTTGTAATATCAGTTTGAAACTTGTAATATTGTTGTGTCCTATTCCTGCATTTTCAAAATCCTGCGAATCAAACAGGTCCTGAGTTGGTGATGATGTTGTGCCTGCCATCTTTCACCAATAGCCGTCGGATCTAGATCTGACGCATACAAACCAAACTTCTCCAGTTTTGCAAAAATATACCCACACTTGTTCTCTATTTACAAATAACTCCTTTTATCTCACAATCAGCCTTATCTCCTCCCCACCACATCTAGAAGGCCATGGAAAAATCTAGCATGATGGTCGCTGCCGGCGCCGTCCACCCCCCAATCTTGGTGTTCCGTGCAATGCACGGGCATCTACGCATGGGAAATTATGTTGAACACGGCTAGTTGTAAGCAGGCTAGGTCTACAGCCATGATGATAGTGACTGCAGACGGTGAGGCTGACTATGGTATGCCGAACACGGCGCCTATACTCAGGTGTCATCTCCGGCGTAGTGTCTTGTCACTTCACTGTGAGGAGCAACACGTAATAATTTGACCAACGGGTAGTATAGTGCTACTACATTGGTACTACTACTACTACTAGTACTAGCACCACCGTCTGGATTTAGTAGTACTACCACGTCCATCTGGATTTCGTATTTGACTAGCAATATCTAGTAATGCATGTCACAAAAAATTTACTACTCCCTCTGTAAATAAATACATGGTGTATTGTTTTATTCCTATCGGCGAGGTAACTTAATGTCATTTTGCTACTTAATAGGAATACATGCAATGAACTAACCACTACGTGTGATGTTTGGTAGTCTCAAGTCATTGAAAGCATGCACGGGCACGGAGGGGGACACAACTTCATTGACTTACTGCACCTGCCTTTTGGTGTATGACACATGGGCCCAACGGGTGGCTGGCCAACCTGTCATACAGCCAAAGGCAGGTGTAGTAGAGGGGCTAGGAGTAGATGGCCAACACACACGTGAATTCAACGCAGTCTGCACTTCTCATATAAAGGCTCCCGCTAGTCCAATCTATGAAATCCTACGCACCTACGCACCCAAGGGCAAGAGTGATCACTCCAATCGCAAGATCAGTTGACTAGAAGCTAGTCCCATGGAGGCGATGAGCGCGAGCATCAGCCGGCTGTGCCAGATGGTCCACGACGCCGGCCCAGCACCGAGGAACGTCTCCAGATAGTGCTTGAGGCCGCCAAGGCGAGGGGCCACTTGGACGACAGCTTCGTCTCCTTGTTCGACGAGGTCCTTGTCAGCTTCCTCGACAAGTTTACCGTCGTTAAGAAGCTCGCGGACGACCTTGACGTACGCCTCCAGCCCACACGCCCGGGCTCTGCGATGCCTGCCACCCTCAATGGCCTCTATGGTGACAACCTCTTCGACGCACTGGTGGCCCTACGACTGCCTGCCGTCGCATCGGAGAATGTCCACCTCGTGGTCGCGCTCGCCGCGCAGCGCCTGGTGCAGCAAGACACCATCGACATAATCACCCACGTCTATGCGCAAATCATCCACAAGGACTACTACATGCAAGAGGAGGACGATAGGACGCTGGCCTTCTTGGACCGCAGGGCAACCTTGGACGGCATTGTTGAGAAGCACATTGAGCTTGCCGCCAACGCCGCTGCTCCTCACACGTCGGTTGTGACCCGGTGCACTAGGACGTGAGGATGTCGTTGATGGATCCGTATGTATCTTTATCTTTCCATCAAATCCATGTAGTAGTATATGGTACTACTAGTAATTATCTTACCTTTCGCATCAACTTCATAATTTTCCTACGTACTCCATGCATGAACCGCGCCAGAACCAAACTTCTCATTACTCTAGGGAAAATCGTTATTTCTATCTATCGGTCGCCCCATGGAGCAGAACCAAATTTTACAAGTTACAAGTTCAAAAGGAAAAGCCTGCCGTGTTCGCGTCGCACCTCCACATGGTTTGTCTGGCACGCCGCTCAAGGGGGAATGCGTGTTGTGTTGCATTTTCACTTACAAGTGGGACCGCAGTTGAGCAAACCGACTATCGGCAAACCCCCACCCCGCCCACCGCGCGATGGCTGAGAAAACAGGAGGGAGAAGAGATGGCTGTAGCTAGCATGGACTCCAAGAAAATTGGTGTCGGATGGGACTCGTGTGGGTGGCATGTGCCGTACTGCTAGACATGAATGCTAGTTATGGCCCATGCCACCCCACTATATCGAGGTGCTGGTTATGTAGAACAAATTTCCTGGAGTCCGTGCTCAGCCCTCCTCTATCTCTTTTCTCAGCCAGCCAGCAGACGCGCGAAGCCCATCGTCTGTTCGCTCATACTAGTTGACCAGTTGCACCAAATGGCGCAGAGACCCGCTAAAGCCATGTTGTCGACGAAAATAGTTTCATTTTGCAAGAACATATGGCGTAGAGACTCGCTGAATCCATGTGCGCTTTGAATTTTTTTCCATGATATAGTTGGTTTAGTTGTGGGCAAGGACATATGATAAGAAAATTTACCCCTTTAATAAAAAAAGTAATGGAGACTATTGTCTATAATGAGATGTACACACACATTTTAATTTATCTCTGAGCCAAATGGCGTAAAGTCTGATTTGGTACCACGGGCACGTTGAAAATATTTGTATTTTTTCAATAACTTTATGTTTGAGCAAGCGCAAAGACCATGTAAAACCCAAAGAGTTTTCAAAATATTTGACTTGGATAGTAGAAGTAGTAGGTTTTAGCAGCTAGTTAGGGTAGCATGCATATTTTGTTATTTTATTCAGGCAACATAGAGCCAAATGGCGCAAGGTATATGACATACAACTTTACCACGTAGATGCGATGCAATATCTTCCCTGACTTAATTATGTTCAAACACATTAGGAGATCAAACCCATAATTGTTGTCACCTCCCTGAATTAAAACCCAAAACACCCAACATGGCCTTTCACAACAGGAAAAATTATTAGCACAAACAGAGTTCAGATGTTACATGTTACATAAGACTTTAGCTTGAGCAACTGATATAGGTATATAAATTTCCTACTTTTAATCATAGCAGCAAACAAGAACCTTTAGGGCAAACTCCCTTAGGCTGTGTCGGTCACAGGGAATTGAAGAGGTTGGGGGGGGGGGGGGGGATTAGATCTCCTACAAGTCAAATCCCCTCCAATCCCTGTGGGAAGAGGTGTAACCGAACAAAGCTTTATGCAGAGTTGTCCTCTCATCTGTTTCAAAATTCAACTTGTGCACACTGGCACTGAAACATTTTATCAATGCACAATAAAATATTGAACACACACAATAGTCTAATTGGGAATCCAAATGATTGACTTTCACACATCAGCATACACTAAAATCATAGAAAATTTATTCTTCCCGGAAATGAAAACTAACATCAACAAGTCACATGCTCCACCCGCCCTTTGGACTGCTCTTCTCCTCATGCCTCCTCTTCAATCACTCACCATATTAATAACACCTGAATAAGAAAAACCACTTATGAATTATACTGGCATGCAAAATATTGTATACTGTGAAGCATAGCAATGCCAATAAGTAAGATGTGCACTCTCATATATATAATAATGGTCTACTATAAACCCATATATTTTCTATCAAAAGTTTCTTTTTTGTGAACTATACTGTCTATAAAAGATAGGTCAAATGGTTAAAAACTGACATGTAAACAACAAACACAACCTATAGCCAGTAACCAATTAGCAAAGCCCTATTTTTTTGCAAGGCCAACATCACGGCAGCCATCACTCATGGCCTACCTTGGAGGCACGACATGAAGGTTGCCAAAGGTTAGTGCTACTGTGGGTGTTTCTATTCACATCATCAATAGATTATGTATGCACCTAGGTAATTCCAAGTTTTCATTTAGATGTATCCTCTTCAGAGGATATGGGCTACACGGTAGCCTGGACAGGAAGCTGCAGCCTAAGACAACCTAAATCAGCAAATATAGAAATTACCCTGCAGTTCTAAAGATCTGAAATACAACCGCACGGACAAAATTTTGCTGCGAAAGAACCATATGTGTATATACAATAGCGTGTTGTTGATTCCACAAAGCAAATTTAACATCAGCTAAGGTGATGCTTTCGTTGTGCATGAACTCATACACAATCATGTTCTTCTGGTCTTGCTGACTGTAAGCAGTGAATGTTACCAGGTTCCAATGATGTATTCCAGAAAGCAATGCTACCTAAAGCAAGTAGACCTGCACAACAGACTACATGTAAGCCAGCCAACTCATCAGGACAATGTCGGTAAGAAAAGAAATGCATGAGCATATGGTACATTATAATGCAACGATGCAATCATAGGATGATATGGCTGTTCAGTAGACCATTACAACAGACCACAAGAGGGGATGTGCAGATACAGAATGCAAAGGAAATTTCAAAAGGCAAACATCACGAACTGAAATTGCAGAAACATAAAAGAAGGATTACTGCTAATCTAAGATAGTGAGGAAACAATTGTCACATTAATAGGTCATTGGATTAAGAAAAAACAGAATGGCCAAACATATCACGATCTTTTTCCACAACAGGACCAAGCCATACCATAAATGCAGAAACAAGTAAACACATGAGAAGGTGCACATAAATTTAACTACTTGGCATAAAATAAGACAAGTTCATCATCTAACAACAAGAGCCTACACTGGTATATAATTATAGAAGATATTATGTATGCAAATATGATAATATATAACCCTATTCAATTATTCCATTTGATGTGATGCTAAGAAGCACACATAGAGCTGTCTATTTCTTTTCTCAAAGAAAATAACACCAGGATTATTTTCAGTAAGAAGTGCACACGACAATCACGCCTCAGTTGACAAATAATAAAGGATTACTCATAAAATAAAATAAACGACTCAAAGGGCATTGCATATTTGTATTGTGAAAAAATCCACAGCTCCTTGAAAGAAGACCCTTCTACATAGTAACCAAGCAAGCTTACGAAGGTCTTGTGATTTAATTTGAAAAGCCTATTATGTGGAAGTAAAATCATTCTAATAACTCTATGGAGCTGCAAAGATATACTCCAAACAATGATGAGATACAGTGACAATTCTGGTACAGAGCATAATGTTCATGAGATACATACAACGAAAATTGTGGTATGGGAATGGCCAATTAGGATCCCTGATCTTTAACATATACCTAATATCCAAACTTTCAACTATTATGGACTGATGCATATGTGTATGTAGTTAGCTGCACATATAGTATATTCCTTCATTTGAAAACACTTGTCCTTTTAACCTCTCAAGTTTTAGTTAATTAATCAGTCACATATAATTGTCAGTATATATACATACATGCATGGATCGATCCATGCTTGCATGCATTACGCAGATAGAAGTACGTGAACATACTCTAGGACATGGCATCGTGCTTGCTTCTGTCAGGAGGGACGATTCCCGGAGCAGTCGAGTAGCTACAGCAAGCTCCTCTGTCGTCGCTTTCACATCCTCCATGTACACTTATGTCAAGAACAAAAGGCACAAATCATAAGCTTCTTAACTAACATTTGGCATCTCGTACTGCTAGTGCTAAGAAAACACACCTGAAAGCTATCGTACTCCCCTGAGCACTCCTCCTTGTGCATTTACAAACAGCTAGTGTTCGCATCTCCAATCTCAAAGGAAAATCGAGATAATTAGAGAGAGAGAGAGATTTTGTAGGGGACTCACACGCACACTTAGGTGTCAAGAATTTCTATGAATTGGACATAAAACATTTATATATTTGCGCAGTATGGCATAAAAAGGACACTGAATAGAACAAGAACATGTGTTTTTCTTACGGTTTGCAACGCTCATTATGCACTATAAAAACAGTGTGCAAGCCATTGACCATAGCAACAGCAGCTACTTGAATTTTTATCTTAGTAAATGAAATATAGTGAATTGAATGAAGTGAAGCCCTCGGCTAGATCAACAAACCATTTTGTAAAGAAAATGTAAAGGAAGATACCTACAAAACATGGCTTGAACTGAACACTGTGGATTTACTCAAGCTGAAGATAGTTGCATAGTAACCAAACACTGGACTACTAATCCTTGTTCGACTTTTCCTTATCAGTTGTCCTTAAAATGGTTGCTTCACCATATAAAACTATTAAGTTTTCATTATCTTCACAACTATATCTATCTTCTGCATTTGGTGACTTACAGACAATAAAAGATTAAGAGGGGAAAAAATCAACAAAGCATGGGAAAAACTCACAAAATTATGCAAACACGTCTTTAGATTTAACAAGGGATGTAGGTTTGGATTAATTAAGGACATGAACAGTCACCACGTTGTTGAAAGATCTAAAGAAAATAATTGCTGAGAAAATGAAATGCTTCCAGGATTTCATACAGAACTGTTTGCTAGTGCTATGTGGGTCGTGATGCTCACATAGGCATGTTTATCGCTTTGGGATAAGAAGTGTATTCAGCCCAGGGAAATATTTCGGCAAGGATATTGATCTGCAAATTTGAGGTAGAAAAATGTTTATTTTCCTAGGTACTGACTCGCAAGTGGTCTACAATTCAGTGAATAAAGAAATGTAGATCAAACATGAGATCCTAATGACAGACACCACGAATTATATTGAACGAAATAACATTCTATTCTTGGTTGAAATTAGCAAGGAAGTAGTATGTACCTTAGAAAGGTCTCCTCGTCCTGAGGGCACACAAGTAAGGTGGCCCCTGAAAAAGAGGAGTTCATGCTCCATGCGTCCGTCCAGTATCTCCGTCCAGTATCCTTTATTTGTTGTTTACTATTTTGTCCCCATACTTGTACATGGTATTCAATCATAGCTTGTCATGTATCTTGCAGTTGGATTTGATGACGCGTGTTTAGGGAGACCCTACCGACAGACACCACCTATTATTTGAGAAATGTCAGGATTCTTTTTAGAATCATGTAACGATGGATGTTCTACTGATGCAATCAACAATGCCACAAAATAAATAGTGAAATCGTCTGATGCAATTATTAAAAACCTGCAAGTTAATTATCAATTGGTCATGGCTATGGCATAAAAAACATACCCCAATGTAAGATTGAATTCACCATTATGAGAGAGAGGGAAAACATTCTGCATGCTATTACACAATGGGAAAGGTAACATCACTAATGCTCACCGAGTACGTGTGTTGTAGTAAACCGTGTGATTGGATCTGGATCCAGCGTCTGTCGAACAAAGTCTTTAGCAGGCTCAGATACTCCAGGCCTTGGGTCTCTTTTGAAATCTACCATAGAGCACATAATTGCTTGTGCTACTCCCTGTTCAGAATCTGCACAACATCACAACAATTTGTAAGGTGATTTATAATTTCTTCACAACATATATTCTGTCCAATCAAGGAAAGTAAGTACCTTCCAAAAATGTTTGCACACCACAAAGAAGTATGTAAAGTATAACTCCTACAATCCAGACATCGATTTCAGGGCCGCACTTGTGCTTTAATACCTCTGGGAGCATGTAGTATGGACTGGCTACAATTTTAGTAAACCGCTCACCTGCACACAGAAGCCTTCATCTGTGAGAAGAATTTATGCAAACACATGTTGTGCGACTTGTTCTACTGATCAAAGAGAAGCAGCAAAAGAGGAGAAAATTCAGCAACCTGCAAGCTGAAGATGACCAGAAATGGATACCACATGGACGCCTCTTCCGCCACGCACTGCTTCCCTCTTTCTCAGCCAGATTCGGGTGTCCACTGTTCATCCACCATTGTTTCTCCCATCATCCCTGTTGCCGGCTCCATTTTATGCTCTGCTGCACGGCCTTGTCATTTTGTCAAGCGCATAGTACAGAAACTAAATATCATGTAGAAGCATATATAGATTCAAAGCAAAACTAACCTTGGATTGGAATGCGAAGGAGGAAGTATGGAAGGCACCTGACTGAAGTGGCCCGTGGGCATCGGCGGTGTTGGCTCTGTCTTCCCCATCTTCCTCGCCGTGGATCACTCAGCTAGCTCCAAAGAAGAGGAGATGGTGAGAAGAGAAGGGAAGGAGGAGGGGGCGCATTGGTGGTCGAGAGCAGGAGAGGAGGAGAGATGCGAATGGATGAATGACTAATGTCAGCCGATGACCATCTCCCATCCGCCGCTGCACCTCCCTCTCCTCTTTCCTCTCTCCTTCTCCTGCCTCTCCTTCCTTCTTTGTTCTCTCTCCATCATATTCCTTCTCTCCCTCAAGGACATGTCCATGGCCTCGTCATCCATGAGGTAACCACGGCATGGTGGAGCAGAGGCACCGCGTGACGCGAGAGAAGAGGGAGTCAAGGGCGCAGATCTGGTCGACGGAGTGGCGGGTGCGACAGCCGACCCGAGGACCTTGCCAGGCGCTGGATCTCGTCGGCGGCAAATCTCCTGGTGCTGTGGCTGGTGATGAGGGAGGAGGGAGATGGTGCGACGGTGTGGCGAGGGAGTGAGGAGGAGGGAGGGGTGTGGCGGCTGGAGACTGGGGGCTAGGGTTCACGCCCACGCCCAACCACAGGCCCGCACGTCGCCAGTGCGGCACACGAGGAGCCAATTGGCACCGGTGAAAGGCTCACCCAGCCAATAGACATCTGAAACGAGCCCACTTGTCATTGGGCATTCAAAGCACTACGCGGTGAAAACAATTGATTACCAGCTAGTGAAAATCTGACGGCTGAAACGACCTAGTTGACCAGATCTAACGGCCACGAATAGCCCATCACGAGGGACAGCCGTGGGAGCGAGTTGGCTAGCCTCTGTATAGTTTTAAATGTGGTCCCACATGTCAGTGAAAACGCAAGAGGACCCACTGAACCTGCACATCTTTCACCTCGACGTGCTGGTGATGGAAAAAAAATCCAATAAAGATCTTCGGTGGCCGCTTTTGGAGTTACTCAAGAGTAGTAAGATTCTATTTACAGTTTAACCCAAGATGCACATCACGTGGCTTCACCTACCACTCTATTTTCTTGCATGACACGACCTGGATGCTGGATGTCCCACGTGTCGGCAAAAGGAGGAAGAACTCGACCAAATCTTCGGTTGTGCTCTCGGATTAGACTAGTTGTGCTAACTTAAAATTTTATTGTGTAGAATGGATGCAAGTTTTGGTATTGGGAAGAAGAGTACAACGATATATTGATAGAGCGCAATTTAGTAGATGTTCTAGCACTTTTAGCTAGCATAGAGGCTTAGAGATGAGACTAGTGCACTTGTTGATAGAATAGAGGCTAGACACGTCTACTTCTTTACACTCAAAGAAGAAAGAAGCACGTAGGATTGAGCCTCCACAGATCAACAATGAATGCATCGAGAAGGCACTAATCCAACTTACAGGAGCAGTTATGGAAGTTGGATATCTTCTGAAATGTATTCTTGTGGTTCTTGTTTTCTACTCAAAAATTTGGTGATGTATTTCCATGTACCAAAAAATCAATGATGAAAAAAGATATGTGTTTGCAAAGAAAAATGTACACGGCCGGGATGCGTCCGCGCGTTCGGCGCATGGCCACCGCATCCGAGAAATGGCCCGGACACGACCCCATTGCCCTACCCAAACGAACAGAATCTGGGCAAAATGGAGGTACGTTTAAGGTCGTGCGTTGGAGTTGGCCTTACAAGTGGGACCGCTGTTCAGGAAACCGACTATCGGCAAACCCCCACCTCGCCCGCCGCATGATGGCTGAGTTGGAGAAACGACGAGGTTGAAGAGATTGCTCTAGCACGAACTCCAACAAATATGGTGTTAGATGGAAGTCGTGCTGGTGGCGTGTGCCGTACTCCTAGACGTGAATGCTTGTTCTGGCCCATGCCACCCTACTACTCCTACTACTTATAGTAGTAGTACCGAGGATTCGAGGTGTTGGTTACGTACAGTGAACACATTAACATATGGCCCACCTCACACTATGGCCAAATTTCCCGGAGTCTATGCTAGGTTAAAAAGTGTTCTTTGTGAGGATGGGTGGCTGGTCTCAAGTTTAAAACTTGTTGTATTACGTACGTAGACGTAGAGATAGTGCAGCATGTGAAGCTAGTACAAATAGTGTACTATTGTTGATTGGCCTCATCCGATAACCTATTGCAATGCACATACAATTATGTATTCGGAAAATATTTTTTGCCTCGTCGCAGCACCCACTCAGAGAAGCGACTCGAAAGCCATTCATAAATTTAGTAAATTTATCACAGGCATATCATTTTATTACATACAACAGTTCATCAACCCACAATGACAATGAGGATACATTATAAATACTAAAGTTTTCATCACACAACAAATAACAAGCAATGAAATGAACTACAACTCAACCGATCCTCGGCGATGGAAATGCTTGCTTTGAACCACAAGTGATTCTCTGGGAATGGCCAGCCACTGTCAATCTCGAGACCAATGTAGGACTGATCATCCAGGCTGAAGCGACCTACTATATCACGACCATGGTAGGGAACCACCGCAATATCCGACGTATAGATATAGTTGCTTCTCATAAATGGTAGTAATGTTGTGTCAACAGCAGTTGGATCACCTTTCACCATCATTGGATAGTTTTGTCCAAGGAAGAGCGAGTTTGCTCCAAGACTATCAATACGGTACCAGGGAGAAGGTGTTGGCGCTAGCACAATAGTATCCATCCCGAATACCATACAACGGGTGTTGGAATAGGTCCGGAGAGTGCGACCATGGGAGACAACACCTACTTCCTTAGTAGTAACATCAGTAGTGGGCTGTATACAGACAAGAAAGAGTGATCCATCGGAAGTTGCCAGGCGCCACCGAGTATATCGGCCCTCCTCGTCCTCATCTCCCCCTTGGTTATAAAAAATTTCAAGTATAGGTGGTGGAATGTCCACAGGACCTTGGAAACACAAGAAGAAGGTTAATTAGTAGAGAAGGGAAACTTGCAAACTCGCATGCATGTGGATGAAACAATTATAATTACGGTGGAAGACAAACGTACCGAAACTACGAGGATCCCATGCAAAAACAGTGCCACGAGTGGTGGCAGCAAACACAAGACCCTCGTATTCAATTGCATCACAGTACACATCCGTGTATAGAAACGGATTTTTGAGCAATATCCATCCAGTCAAACCATGATGGACGGCAACAAACTTGTCGAAGATAGCAACAACTTGATAGTTCTTGTAATCCCTAGAGCGGTTGGGAACTCGAGAAATTGCTATGTTCTGTAGACGACAGTCACCATGATCATATTTAAACATACGTAGATCATCTGTGTGCTCAACCTCAGGGCACTCGGAGATTTTTGGAAGTGGAATCCGCTGACGAGTGTACACATTCACAAGTTCCCACTCGCAATTGTACCCAATATAAACAACCCAATCTCCATTTGCGCATGCCCAATCCTTGCCCTCAAGCGACGGCATCTTAACATCATACATATCATTATCAAGCGGCATCAACTTGCACAAGGCGAGGCTTCCCTCGTCCCTGCACCAGGCAGTAGGGTCACGGCAAAGAAGATAGGGAAGATCAAACCGCTCCTGAACCCTTGGGTTCCTTGTAATGATGTTATTAGTTGAGTCGAGAATGGGCTTGAACGAACCTGCCATGCTAGCCGAGGTGATGATGTCGCACCGATCAATGAGTTCCCCCACCATGTCATCTTTCAGATTGGGGCAAGTATAACGGGGTCATTTCTGGCTTGTTCCCTCCATGGAGAAGATGATCGAACAATGGCAGAAGGAAGGGTGAAGGCAAATGGAGGAGGGATGAAGAGCATGCGACAGCAGTTCCAAATCAAGAGGGAAAGGCGAAGAGTCGGTGGACGGTTGCCAGTTTGCCACGGTACACGAAGAGGCGTCCCGGCCTACACGTCCTTTCAAAAATTTTACAAAAGGACTTGCCGTCGTCTCACTGACATGTTGGAACGGGACCACATGTCAACGAAACATGGTGTATAATTTCTCATGCAAAATGTGATCTGGCCGCGTTGGCCCGAGGTGCCGCATTAGTTATCGACCTTTATTTTTTTTAACATACAATCTGAGTGGATAGCTCCTGTGGTTATCACACATGAGCGGATATATAGGTGGGCTAGGTGGGCAGGCGGCAACAATCTAAGTGCTAAAAGAGTTGATCTCGACAAAAGAGTTGATCCAATGCTTGGTTTTGTTTGGATTTTCCAACTATGACCATTGGATAGAGTGAATCAATGGCTCATGTTCAAAGTTATTCTCATAGTACTATAGAATGGTATAGGAACATGGAGAGATTTGGTTGATTTTATATCGCTGAATAATATAAAATATTATGAGTGCAGATGCTCCACCCCGAGGTTTGTAGCTCCTTCTCGGTCGTCGGGAATCTATGTTCTTCCACTCTTTCGTTTAAGACATGAGCTTTGTTCATCCTGTTGACAGCACGCGGGACATCTATATGCCTCCATTTTACAAAATCATACTATATGCCTCCATGACACGCGGGACATCTAGCATCAAGGTGGCGTGTCATGCAAGAAAATGGAGATATGTAGTGCGTAAGTGAGTCGTGCACTTCGATGGAACCTAGTACTACACAATATTTTCTCTCCTCGATGGCACATGAATAGTGCACGTACTCAATGACATAACACGAGATGGTAGCCATGGACATGGTCGGCCTTTTTTGAAGAGAGTACTAATAAATAACTTTGATGTGTCCCGTCAACTCGCAAAATGATGAGAAGGTTGATTACTACGCCTTCTCCCTCACCAACGCGTGCGCAGTGGCTCACAGCACGAGGAGAAACTTTTGCTTACAAGCGATGGATGTGCAGCAGTTCATTTGGTGCCAGATTGCCAGAAGTACTACTGTAGTACCATCATTATTGTTCGACTTCCATAAGAGGAGAAGAGCTAAGGGCAAGGTCACCTACTAACCTAGTACAGTGCTACTATAGCCAAAGTTGGTCCACCTTTTTAGAGCATGGTTAATTAATATAGGCGGCTCTTGCAACGGCACATCATTTAGAGCAAGTACTCTGTTCGTAGGATCAAAGGAAGTGAAACAAAAGTTGGAGTGGATGCTAGATTGCCAATTAAAACATGATTACATAGGAAAAAATCCTATAGCATTCTATCCTATGAATCAAATGACCAATGTAGGAAAATTATGAGGGGGGTCTCTCCAACAGTGTTCCTTGGCTCGCACCTAGCATCACGGTGGTCGAACTTGGAGTCATTCATCTGGTACACTTGGCATCTCAGATCTGGTACTCCAATATTAGGTTGGCTCTATGTGATGTGGCAACTTCATATACTAACCGGATGCTGGCTATACTACTACGGTACTCACACTCCAAGAAGTGACTCGAAAACCATTCATAAATTGAGTCTATGACACGCATTTACAAATGTACCATTCATTACATACAACAAGTCATCAACACACAACGACAACGATGATACATGTTGGATTATAGATTATTTCCAACAAAACATTCTAGTAAATACCGAAGTTTTCATCACACAACAAATAACAAGCAATGAAATGAACTTCAACTCAACCAATCCTTGGCGTTGGAAACGCTTGCTTTGAACCATAGGTGCTCTGGGAAGGGCCAGCTATTGTCAATATCGAGAGCAACGCGGGACTGATCATCCAGGCTGAAGCGACATATATCAAGAGTAGGGTAGGGAACCACCGCAATGTCCGAGGTATAGATACAATTGCTTCTCATAAATGGTAGTAACGTTGTGTCAACAACAACTGGATCACCTTTAACCATCATTGGATAATTTGGTCCAAGGAAGAGCGAGTTTGTTCCAAGACTATCAATTATGTACCAGGCTGAAGGTGTTGGCACTAGCACACTAGTATCCATCCCAAATACCCTGTAACGGGTGTTGGAGTAGGTCTGGAGAGGGCGACCATGAGAGACAACACATGCTCCCTCAGTAGTAACAATCTCAGTGCACTGTATACAGACAAGAAGAGGTGATCCATCGGAATTAGTTGCCAGCTGCCACTGAGTATATAAGTTCTGCTCGCCCTCATGCTCGTGATCATCACCATCATCGTATCCCCCTTTGTTATAATTTTTTTCAAGTGTAGGTGGTGGAATGTTCACAGAACCTTGGAAACACAAGAAGGTTAATTAGTAAAGGGAAACTTGCTAACCCGCATGCATGTGGATGAAACAATTTTAATTATGGTGGAAGACAAACGTACCGAAACTACGAGGATCCCATGCAAAAACAGTGCCACGAGTGGTGGCAGCAAACACAAGATCCTCGTATTCAATTGCATCACAATACTCATCCGTGTACAGAAACTGATTTTTGAGCAATATCCATGGACGAACCGTGGAATCAGTAAGGAAGGCAACAAGCTTGTCGAAGATAGCAACAACTTGATAGTTCTTGTAATTCCAAGAGTGGTTGGGAACTCGACAAATTGCTATCATCCATAGACGACAGTCACCATGATCGTATTTGAACGTACATAGATCATCTGTGTGCTCAACCTTTGGGCACTCTGAGATTTTTGGAAGTGGAATCCGCTGACGAGTGTACACATTCACAAGTTCCCACTCGCAATTGTACCCAATATAAACAACCCAATCTCCATTTGCGCCAGCCCAGGCCTTACCCTGAAGTGATGGCATCTTGACATCACACGTATTGTTATCAAGCGACATCAACTTGCACAAGGTGAGGCCTCCGTCGTCCGCGCCCATGCGAACAGGCTTATAGCGAAGAAGATAAGGGAGATCAAACCGCTCCTAGACCCTTGGGTTCCTTGTAATGATGTTATTAGCTGAGTCGAGAATGTTCTTGAACGAACCTGCCATGCTAGCCGAGGTGATGACGCCGCACCGATCAATGAGTTCCCCCACCACGTCATCTTTCAGATTGGGGCAAGAATAACGGGGTCATTTCCGGCTTGTTCCCTCCATGGAGAAGACGATCGAACAATGGTAGAAGGAAGGGTGAAGGAAAATGGAGGAGGGAGGAAGAGTGTGCGATAACAGTTCCAAATCGAGAGGGAAAGGCGAAGAGTCGGTGGACGGTTGCCAGTTTTCCATGGTACACGAAGAGGCGCCCCGGCCTACACGTCCTTTCCGAAATTTTACGAAAGGACTCGCCATCGTCTCACTGACATGTTGGAATGGGACCACATGTAAATGAAACATGGTGTGTAATTTCTCGTGCAAAATGCGATCTGGCCGCGTTGGCCCGAAGTGTCGTATTATTTCTCGACTTTATTTTTTTAATGGCGTGCCGTTCGTTTTTGAAGCACGACTAACTGGTATTGTTTGCAGAGAAAATATAAAATACTCTACCACTACTCTACCTCTAGTACTAGTAGTATAAAAAAGATATATAAGCTGGAGCTTCAGAGCTTTCTTGCTAAGGGCTGCCCACTTGCTTCTCACACTATCACCCTCTCTCCAGTTCTAAAAAAGACGACCTCTCCCTCCCTCCTCACCTGTGGTCACAGATCCGCCGGGGAATAAAAGGACGTGCATCGTTGACGCACTCGTCGTCGGTGAGCGAGGTCACGCACTAACGACAAGACCGTCCTCTCAGACCTAGCACCCACGTGGGATGGCCTCCGTCCCCAAGCTCGTTGCTGTAGTGCGTGCGGAGGACGATGACCATGAGATAAGCCACTTCCCTTTGACCCTCAGGTATGCTACCTCTTTTCGAACCATACCCTTGTTCTATTGCCCCATCTGCCATGTCGCTGCATGTGGATCTTTTTCCACTCCACCATCTTCCCAATTTGCTCCTCTGCTCTGCTGGTCACGCAGACGAAAACCTTAATTTGCACTATTAAAGGAAACCCTACTTCATGCAGACTAATCCATGTCTGGGTTGAATAAGGAAAGGAAGGGAGACTGTACTATCCAAGAGAGTAGGCATCGGACCCGCATCTAGGTTGAAAAGGGCAAAATCAGTAGCTAAGGAACGAGTCTCGTGCCTCTTGGTTGAAGAAGGGTAGAAAGGCATGATAACGCAATAGAGAATGACCAGGTCGATTGGTTTGTTGTCCTCACATAGGAAAAGGGTGGCTGAAGATAACAAAAATGGGACGTAATCCACATATGCTGCTTGGATATTTGTTGCTCTGGGTAACCATACCTCACTCACCACTCTGTGCGTCCGTGGAGGTACATCGTACTAGTGCGCTCACTGTCTGAATGGGCCTCCCATGCTCTTATTGTCACTTTTTTGCTATTAGTATAACGCCAGTAGTCAAGTCAACCAATGCTACTGCTAAAGTGATGCCACATTTAACTAATGTCGCACTCAGTCTAATGCCACTGATAAATTTAAGCAATGTCATTTAATGTCACTGGATTATTTCAGGGTTAGCTGTTGATTGTGGATGTATTAAAGATTTTTCAGCTAAGGCATTCTAATGTTGTTGCACAGCCAGTATGCCAATGATGAAACTTGTTACTACCTTCAGATTTTTGCACTGTTAATGCTTATAGATTACATACCTCACTTTCATGAGATAAGTTAATTTTTTTGTACGGTGTCACCAAAATGCCAAGACGCTAATGCCATTTTATTTTGGTTAAAATGCACAAAAAATTATGAAGACAAGAGGAAAGGTCAAGAGTGGGCACCTCCTCCTCTGGTTGTTCTCTTGATTTGTTCGATCAAGTTTTTATATTTGATCGATTATCAAGATTGGGATAGCAATTTTTAAGGTCCCCCCGAGTTCAAAATGATATTTACCTTGGAGGTACATGGTTTGCAATTTTTTATACCGTCATTAGTTAATAATGCTAGTTATCTTTAGACTTTTGTATTTGGTTTAATGCTCATGCACGGCTAGTATACCAATGCCGAAACGTGTTACCTTTACATTTTGTATTGTTAATTCTTATAGAAATCTTCCAGTGCCAGAGTTTATTGAAATCTGTTCAATAAAACCATTGTACTGTACCCTGTAATAAAATAACTACTCTACTATTGCACTAGCCACTGGATTAGTGTATATTTGTAGTACTCGAAATTTCGAATGGTGTTGCATTAGCGCATGGACATAAATAAAGTGTGGTAAGCTTTCCCAGATATGTGCTCACGAAAACTACTACCTGTTTTTCTAAATACTAGACATTTGGGTACTTTAAACTGAACCGCGAAAACGTCTTATATTAAGGAACAGAGGGTGTAGAGTTCATTCAAATTATCCCGGTAAAGCTAGTCACATATTTGTTAAAATTAATGTTCATTATGTTATCGGAGGAGGTCTATAAGTTTGTCTCTAATGCCTGTCGACTACATACCTGACATCATGGTGTAATGTTAAGTCATTTCCTTTTGCACAGTGTCACTGAATTGTCAAGGCGGTGATGGCATTTTATTTTAGTTGAACTGCACAAAATATGCTTAAAAGAAGAGGAAAGGTCAGGAATCGACCATTCTTTCAGAAAGAACTATATATGCCTTTCTGACATCGGCCGTTGTTACCTTATTTATTCCTTCAAACAGGTGGTTAGAAATAGTCTTGCTACCTTTTCCCATTAAGAAATTGGAATGCTTATATTTGTGAGTCTATGCTTCAACTAGTGCCACTTTTATAGTAATCACACTTTCAATATCTATGCAAACAGGGATGCTCGATTTTAGTGCAACCGCACAAAAAGTCCAACTGGTTCAACATTAGGAGCATGTTTTCTTCCAAACCTTTATATCCAATTGGTGGCACTATGAACTGTTCATTAAGAAGGTACATGGTTTGCTACTATCTTGCTACTCTTTTTGTACTGTCATTAGATAGTAATACTAGTGGTTTGCATGTGAATTTATTGGCAGGGTGGACCTACATTGGAGGTGCAGAACATGATTCAATGATTGGATGCTCAATTTCAGTTGTATCAATTTCACCTCTTCCATCACTGCGAACATGGATATCCTTGGTCTGATGAAGAATAGGCACTATATTTCAGCTCTGAAAAGCAAATCAATTCAGTATGAAATTGTCCAGGGCAAAACATGACTGTATCAAATTGTCCAGTGCAAAACATGACAGATGCTAAGCGGAAGAGACATGTTTAAACCGAAAATACAAGGTGGGGTATATGTTTACTAGCTGCTTGATATTTGTGCAGACAGAGATGTCTGCCCGTTGCTATTTGGCAAACACACAAAGTGACCGCAATTTTGGTTGAACTGCACAAGAGAATAGTATAGTCACTGCATGCAGTGCCATTTGAAAATAGACACAGAAAGATTGGATAGTCACTTCATGGACTGCAGAAAAGTAGTACTGTACTATTTATTGGCCAACACTAGGTGCTTCATTGCTTTGGTCTGATTATACAATGGGCATCATTTTGCCTAAGTTAAAGTTTGTATTCCAAAAATAGTCTCGCCGTGTGATCAAGAGAAGACCAAATCATATTGCAGTGGATGTTCCTCCATCATGTGTGGTTCATTCTCATGGTTCAGCTGTTGGTGAAACCACTTACGTTTGCAAGAGGAATTTTAGACTTCACAAACAAATTTGTCTTTCAGTCTGTACTAAATGTTGGCCAAGAGAAGCATCCATGTTAGTAGGAAGAACATATGTTTTTTCTAGATCTTTGCCTTTGGAGCTACATATTTGTATATGATCTATGAATCATTGAGATGCATTAACATGTTGATCTTATGTATGGGAATCGTACTAGTTGGTTTTAGTTGTGGCTGATCTTTACTTTTGGAGCTACATATTTGTATATGATCTGTGAATCATTGAGATGCATTAATAGTTCCTTATATCTGTTCGCTCAGTGTTTACAAGTTACTGATCGATCACTTGCCATCCTACTAATGCGCTCATGGCTGTTTTAGTTGCGACTCAAGATCCGAAGTGGCAGTTTTTTGAATAAAAATGCCTACCTCTGAAGAAACTGACAAGATGCTCTAAAGAAAATGCCATGCGAATCTGAAGAAACTGCCAGCGAAAACGTTCGCAAATGCCTTATCTCCCAACTAAAGTTCATCAACTAATGCCCTCAGCTGCGACTCGTTGCATGCTGCTCCGCGTATTGGCTGCGAGCAATTTTGAGTGCCTACATGTAGCCGGCCGTAATTAAGGCAGCTAACTGATGCGAAAAAGATGCACTTTAATTGTTG
Organism: Triticum aestivum; assembly: GCF_018294505.1. Classification (NCBI taxonomy): domain Eukaryota; kingdom Viridiplantae; phylum Streptophyta; class Magnoliopsida; order Poales; family Poaceae; genus Triticum; species Triticum aestivum. Next base: position 562,156,914 of record NC_057812.1, on the reverse strand, counting down.
CGGGCCTTTTAAATCCGTGGAACCATTATTGACAAGGAGGGAGATGATTCGAGTGCACTCGTTTGACCGTCATGCCGGCGTGCGACCCAACACGGACGGGACGGGACGACACAGTCAGAATTTCAGTTTTTCTAGTTTTCCATGGCAAACTGGCGCGCTAAGCCATGCCTGCTTAATTATGCATTGAATTTCGATGATCGTCGCGCTACCTTCCAACCATAAGTACTGTTTCCCGGCCTTCTATGGTGGCACCGTGACCCAAATCGCCCTATCCTCATAAGCCCCCACCGGCCCGACGTCGCTTGCCACTTATCCTCGCTCTCGCCACGTCCGCCATGCCCCCGCCCGTCCGTGATAGGTGGGGCCAGAGGCGGTCACCGCCGGAACTAGTGTTTGGTTTTTCACCGGAAGGCAGACAGAGGGAGGAGGCATTCTATCGGTCTTTAGATGGAAATGCGGAGATCGAGGACTTGTTGGAGCGTGACCGCCTGGTGGAGGAGCAGGAGTTGTTGGAGTGCGACCGCTTGGCGGAGGAGTAGTGTATCGCCGATTTGCGCCGCCAGCGGGACATGGAGCAGAGCGCACCGATGCTCTGAGTCGCGAGCAGAGCGCCCGCACCTGGGCCGACTATGTGGAGGCCGGCGCCAGGCAAATAGCCCTGGAGGCTGTCGGGCATGCACAAGTTCGCGACGCCGATTTTTACTACCAGCTCGTCAAGTGGGTTTCCTGTTGGGGAACGTTGCAGAAAATTAAAATTTTTCCTACGGTTTCACCAAGATCCATCTATGAGTTCATCTAAGCAACGAGTCAAGGGAGAGAGTTTGCATCTACATACCACTTGTAGATCGCGTGCGGAAGCTTGCAAGGTGATGATGTAGTCGTACTCGACGTGATTCGAATCACCGATGACCAAGTGCTGAACGGACAGCACCTCCGCGTTCAACACACGTACGGGATGGGAGACGTCTCCTCCTTCTTGATCCAGCAAGGGGGAAGGAGAGGTTGAGGAAGACAGCTCCACCGGCAGCACGACGGCGTGGTGATGGTGGAGAGGCAGTACTCCGACAGGGCTTCGCCAAGCACACGACGGAGGAGGAGAGGTGTTGGGGAGGGGAGGGCTGCGCCTTGGAGGGTGGTTCGGCTGCCCTCCCCTCACCCCTCTATTTATAGGGGGAAGGGAGAAGGGGGCCGGCCCCCTAGAACCCATCTAGGGGGGGGTGCGGCGGCCAAGGGGAGAGGGGGAGAGGGTGGCTTGCCCCCCAAGCCAAGGGGGCGCCCCCTCTAGGGTTCCCCCTCAACCCTAGGCGCATGGGCCCAAGGGAGGGGGTGCGGCCAGCCCACCAGGGGCTGGCTCCCTGCCCCACGCAGCCCATGTGGCCCCCCGGGAGGGGTGGCCCCTCCCGGTGGACCCCCGGAACCCTTCCGGTGGCCCCGGTACAATACCGGTATGACCCCGAAACTTCCCGGTGTCCGTTTGACAACTTCCCATATATAAATCTTTACCTCCGGATCCTTCCGGAGCTCCTCGTGACGTCCAGGATCCCATCCGGGACTCCAAACAACATTCGGTAGTCACATACTAGTCTTCCTAATAACCCTAGCGTCACCGAACCTTAAGTGTGTAGACCCTACGGGTTCGGGAGACATGCAGACATGACCGAGACGCTCTCAGGTCAATAACCAACAGCGGGATCTGGATACCCATGATGGCTCCCACATGCTCCTCGATGTTGTCATCGGATGAACCACGATGTCGAGGATTCTATCAAACCCTGTATGCAATTCCCTTTGTCAATCGGTACGTTACTTGCCCGAGACTCGATCGTCGGTATCCCAATACCTTGTTCAGTCTCGTTACCGGCAAGTCACTTTACTCATACCGTAATGCATGATCCCGTGTCCAACACCTTGGTCACATTGAGCTCATTATGATGATGCATTACCGAGTGGGCCCAGAGATACCTCTCCGTCATACGGAGTGACAAATCCCAGTCTCGATCCGTGTCAACCCAACAGATACTTTCGGAGATACCTGTAATGCACCTTTATAGTCACCCAGTTACGTTGTGACGTTTGATACACCCAAGGCACTCCTACGGTATCCGGGAGTTACACGATCTCATGGTCTAAGGAAGAGATACTTGACATTGGCAAAGCTCTAGCAAAACGAACTACATGATCTTTTATGCTATGCTTAGGATTGGGTCTTGTCCATCACATCATTCTCCTAATGATGTGATCCCGTTATCAACGACATCCAATGTCCATAGTCAGGAAACCATGACTATCTGTTGATCACAACGAGCTAGTCAACTAGAGGCTCACCAGGGACATATTGTGGTCTAAGTATTCACACGTGTATTACGATTTCCGGATAATACAGTTATAGCATGAATAAAAGACATTTATCATGAACATTGAAATATAATAATACTTTTATTATTGCCTCTAGGGCATATTTCCAACAGTCTCCCACTTGCACTAGAGTCACCAATCTAGTTACATTGTGATGAATCGAACACCCATAGAGTTCTGGTGTTGATCATGTTTTGCACGCGAGAGAGGTTTAGTCAGCGGATCTACGACATTCAGATCCGTGTGCACTTTGCAAATCTCTATGTCTCCATCTTGAACATTTTCACGGATGGAGTTGAAACCACGCTTGATGCGCCTGGTCTTCTTGTGAAACCTGGGCTCCTTGGCGAGGGCAATAGCTCCAGTGTTGTCACAGAAGAGTTTGATCGGCCCCGACGCATTGGGTATGACTCCTAGGTCGGTGATGAACTCCTTCACCCAAATCGCTTCATGCGCTGCCTCCGAGGCTGCCATGTACTCCGCTTCACACGTAGATCCCACCACGACGCTCTGCTTGCAGCTGCACCAGCTTACTGCTCCACCATTCAACATATACATGTATCCGGTTTGTGACTTAGAGTCATCCAGATCTGAGTCGAAGCTAGCGTCGACATAACCCTTTACGACGAGCTCTTCGTCTCTTCCATAAACGAGAAACATGTCCTTCGTCCTTTTCAGGTACTTCAGGATATTCTTGACCGCTGTCCAGTGTTCCTTGCCGGGATTACTTTGGTATCTTGCTACCAAACTTACGGCAAGGTTTACATCGGGTCTGGTACACAGCATGGCATACATAATAGATCCTATGGCTGAAGCATAGGGGATGACACTCATCTCTTCTTTATCTTTTGCCGTGGTCGGTGACTGAGCCGAGCTCAATCTCACACCTTGTAACATAGGCAAGAACCCCTTCTTGGACTGATCCATTTGAACCTCTTCAAAATCTTATCAAGGTATGTGCTTTGTGAAAGACCTATGAGGCGTCTCGATCTATCTCTATAGATCTTGATGCCTAATATATAAGCAGCTTCTCCAAGGTCCTTCATTGAAAAACACTTATTCAAGTAGGCCTTAATGCTGTCCAGAAATTCTATATTATTTCCCATCAAGAGTATGTCATCTACATATAATATGAGAAATGCTACAGAGCTCCCACTCACTTTCTTGTAAACGCAGGCTTCTCCATAAGTCTGCATAAACCCAAACGCTTTGATCATCTCATCAAAGCGAATGTTCCAACTCCGAGATGCTTGCACCAGTCCATAAATGGATCGCTGGAGCTTGCATACTTTGTTAGCGTTCCGAGGATCGACAAAACCTTCTGGCTGCATCATATACAGTTCTTCCTTAAGATGCCCATTAAGGAATGCTGTTTTGACGTCCATCTGCCATATCTCATAATCATAGTATGCGGCAATTGCTAACATGATTCGGACGGACTTCAGCTTCGCTACGGGAGAGAAAGTCTCGTCGTAGTCAATCCCTTGAACTTGTCGATAACCCTTAGCGACAAGTCGAACCTTATAGATGGTAACATTTCCATCCGCATCCGTCTTCTTCTTAAAAATCCATTTGTTTTCTATCGCTCGCCGATCATCGGGCAAGTCTGTCAAAGTCCATACTTTGTTTTCATACATGGATTCTATCTCGGATTTCATGGCTTCAAGCCATTTGTTGGAATCCGGGCCCGCCATCGCTTCTTCATAGTTCGAAGGTTCATTGTTGTCTAACAACATGATTTCCAGGACAGGGTTGCCATACCACTCTGGTGCGGAACGTGTCCTTGTGGACCTACGAAGTTCAGCAGTAACTTGATCCGAAGTACCTTGATCATCATCAATGTTTTCCTCTTCAGTTGGTGTGGGCATCACAGGAACATTTTCCTGAGCTGCACCACTTTCCCGTTCGAGAGGTAGCACTTCATCGAGTTCTACTTTCCTCCCACTTACTTCTTTCGAGAGAAACTCTTTTTCCAGAAAGCATCCATTCTTGGCAACAAAGATCTTGCCTTCGGATCTTAAGTAGAAGGTATACCCGACAGTTTCCTTAGGGTATCCTATGAATACGCATTTTTCCGATTTGGGTTCGAGCTTTTCAGGTTGAAGTTTCTTGACATAAGCATCGCATCCCCAAACTTTTAGAAACGACAGCTTAGGTTTCTTTCCAAACCATAATTCATACAGTGTCGTCTCAACGGATTTAGACGGTGCCCTATTTAAAGTGAATGTAGCTGTCTCTAGAGCGTATCCCCAAAATGATAGCGGTAAATCGGTAAGAGACATCATAGACCGCACCATATCCAATAGGGTGCGATTACGACGTTCGGACACACCGTTTCGCTGAGGTGTTCCAGGCGGCGTGAGCTGTGAAACGATTCCACATTTCCTTAAGTGTGTACCAAATTCGTGACTTAAGTATTCTCCTCCACGATCTGATCGTAAGAATTTTATCTTTCGGTCACGTTAATTCTCTACCTCATTCTGAAATTCCTTGAACTTTTCAAAGGTCTCAGACTTGTGTTTCATTAAGTAGACATACCCATATTTACTCAAGTCATCTGTGAGAGTGAGAACATAACGATATCCTCCGCGAGCCTCAATGCTCATTGGACCGCACACATCGGTATGTATGATTTCCAACAAGTTGGTTGCTCGCTCCATTGTTCCGGAGAACGGAGTCTTGGTCATTTTGCCCAAGAGGCATGGTTCGCACGTGTCAAACGATTCATAATCAAGAGACTCTAAAAGTCCATCGGCATGGAGCTTCTTCATGCGCTTGACACCAATGTGACCAAGGCGGCAGTGCCACAAGTATGTGGTACTATCGTTATCAACTTTAAATCTTTTGGCATCTACACTATGAACATGTGTAATATTACGCTCGAGATTCATTAAGAATAAACCATTGACCATCGGAGCATGACCATAAAACATATCTCTCATATAAATCGAACAACCATTATTCTCAGACTTAAATGAGTAGCCATCTCATATTAAACGAGATCCAGATACAATGTTCATGCTCAAACTTGGCACTAAATAACAATTATTAAGGTTCAAAACTAATCCCGTAGGTAAATGTAGAGGCAGCGTGCCGACGGCGATCACATCGACTCTGGAACCATTCCCGACGCGCATCGTCACCTCGTCCTTCGCCAGTCTCCGTTTATTCCGCAGCTCCTGCTGTGAGTTACAAATATGAGCAACGGCACCGGTATCAAATACCCAGGAGTTACTACGAGTACTGGTAAGGTACACATCAATCACATGTATATCAAATATACCTTTGGTGTTGCCGGCCTTCTTATCCGCTAAGTATTTGGGGCAGTTCCGCTTCCAGTGACCCTTCCCCTTGCAATAAAAGCACTCAGTCTCAGGCTTGGCTCCATTCTTTGACTTCTTCCCGGTAACTGGCTTACCAGGCGCGGCAACATCTTTGCCGTCCTTCTTGAAGTTCTTCTTACCCTTGCCCTTCTTGAACTTAGTGGTCTTATTGACCATCAACACTTGATGTTCTTTCTTGATTTCAGCCTCTGCTGACTTCAGCATCGAGAACACTTCAGGAATGGTCTTTTCCATCCCCTGCATGTTGTAGTTCATCACAAAGCTCTTGTAGCTTGGTGGGAGCGACTGGAGGATTCTGTCAATGACCGCCTCATCTGGGAGGTTAATGTTCAGCTGGGTCATACGGTTGTGCAACCCAGACATCTTCAGGATGTGCTCACTGACAGAACTGTTTTCCTCCATCTTACAACTGTAGAACTTGTCGGAGACATCATATCTCTCGACCCGGGCATGAGCTTGAAAAACTAGTTTCAGCTCTTCGAACATCTCATATGCTCCGTGGTGCTCAAAACGCTTTTGGAGCCCCGGTTCTAAGCTGTAAAGCATGCCGCACTGAACGAGGGAGTAATCATCAGCACGAGACTGCCAAGCATTCATAATGTCTTGGTTCTCTGGGACGGGAGCGTCACCTAGCGGTCCTTCTAGGACATATTGTTTCCTGGCAGCTATGAGGATGATCCTCAGGTTCCGGACCCAGTCCGTATAGTTGCTGCCATCATCTTTCAGCTTGGTTTTCTCTAGGAACGCGTTGAAGTTCATGTTGACATTAGCGTTGGCCATTGATCTACAAGACATATTTGCAAAGGTTTTAGACTAAGTTCATGATAATAAAGTTCTAATCAAATTATGAACTCCCACTTAGATTAGACATCCCTCTAGTCATCTAAGTGTTACACGATCCGAGTCGACTAGCCCGTGTCCGATCATCACGTGAGACGGACTAGTCATTGTCGGTGAACATTCTCATGTTGATCGTATCTTCCATACGATTCGTGTTTGACCTTTCGGTCTCCATGTTCCGAGGCCATGTCTGCACATGCTAGGCTCGTCAAGTTAACCCTAAGTGTTTTCGCTGTGTAAAACTGTCTTACACCCGTTGTATGTGAACGTAAGAATCCATCACACCCGATCATCACGTGGTGCTTAGAAGCGATGAACTGTAGCAACGGTGCACAGTTAGGGGAGAACACTTCTTGAAATTTTATAAGGGATCATCTTATTTACTACCGTCGTCCTAAGTAAACAAGATGCAAAACATAATAAACATCACATGCAATTATATAGTTGTGACATGATATGGCCAATATCATATAGCTCCATTGATCTTCATCTTCGGGGCTCCATGATCATCTTGTCACCGGCTTGACACCATGATCTCCATCATGATCTCCATCATCGTGTCTTCATGAAGTTGTCACGCCAACGACTACTTCTACTTCTATGACTAACGTTTAGCAATAAAGTAAAGTAGTTTACATGACGTTATACAATGACACGCAGGTCATACAAAAAATAAAGACAACTCCTATGGCTCCTGCCGGTTGTCATACTCATCGACATGCAAGTCGTGAATCCTATTACAAAGAACATGATCTCATACATCACAATTCATCATTCATCACAACTTCTGGCCATATCACATCACATGATCAATCGCTGCAAAAACAAGTTAGACGTTCTCTAATTGTTGTTGCATCTTTTACGTGGCTGCAATTGGGTTCTAGCAAGAACGTTTTCTTACCTACGAATCACCACAACGTGATTTTGTCAACTTCTATTTACCCTTCATAAGGGCCCTGTTCATCGATTTCGCTCCAACTAAAGTGGGAGAGACAGACACCCGCCAGCCACCTTATGCAACTAGTGCATGTCAGTCGGTGGAACCGGTCTCACGTAAGCGTACGTGTAAGGTTGGTCCGGGCCGCTTCATCCCACAATACCATTGAGCAAGAAAACACTAGTAGAGGCAAGTAAGATGACAAAATCCACGCCCACAACAAAATTGTGTTCTACTCGTGCAAAGAGAACTACGCATAGACCTAGCTCATGATGCCACTGTTGGGGAACGTTGCAGAAAATTAAAATTTCTCCTACGGTTTCACCAAGATCCATCTATGAGTTCATCTAAGCAACGAGTCAAGGGAGAGAGTTTGCATCTACATACCACTTGTAGATCGCGTGCGGAAGCTTGCAAGGTGATGATGTAGTCGTACTCGACGTGATTCGAATCACCGATGACCAAGTGCTGAACGGACAGCACCTCCGTGTTCAACACACGTACGGGACAGGAGACGTCTCCTCCTTCTTGATCCAGCAAGGGGGAAGGAGAGGTTGAGGAAGATAGCTCCACCGGCAGCACGACGGCGTGGTGATGGTGGAGAGGCAGTACTCCGACAGGGCTTCGCCAAGCACACGACGGAGGAGGAGAGGTGTTGGGGAGGGGAGGGCTGCGCCTTGGAGGGTGGTTCGGCTGCCCTCCCCTCACCCCTCTATTTATAGGGGGAAGGGAGAAGGGGTCCGGCCCCCTAGAACCCATCTAGGGGGGGGGGTGCGGCGGCCAAGGGGAGAGGGGGAGAGGGTGGCTTGCCCCCCAAGCCAAGGGGGCGTCCCCTCTAGGGTTCCCCCTCAACCCTAGGCGCATGGGCCCAAGGGACGGGGTGCGGCCAGCCCACCAGGGGCTGGCTCCCTGCCCCACGCAGCCCATGTGGCCCCCCGGGAGGGGTGGCCCCTCCCGGTGGACCCCCGAAACCCTTCCGGTGGCCCCGGTACAATACCGGTATGACCCCGAAACTTCCCGGTGTCCGTTTGACAACTTCCCATATATAAATCTTTACCTCCGGATCCTTCCGGAGCTCCTCGTGACGTCCAGGATCCCATCCGGGACTCCGAACAACATTCGGTAGTCACATACTAGTCTTCCTAATAACCCTAGCGTCACCGAACCTTAAGTGTGTAGACCCTACGGGTTCGGGAGACATGCAGACATGACCGAGACGCTCTCAGGTCAATAACCAACAGCGGGATCTGGATACCCATGATGGCTCCCACATGCTCCTCGATGTTGTCATCGGATGAACCACGATGTCGAGGATTCTATCAAACCCTGTATGCAATTCCCTTTGTCAATCGGTACGTTACTTGCCCGAGACTCGATCGTCGGTATCCCAATACCTTGTTCAGTCTCGTTACCGGCAAGTCACTTTACTCGTACCGTAATGCATGATCCCGTGTCCAACACCTTGGTCACATTGAGCTCATTATGATGATGCATTACCGAGTGGGCCCAGAGATACCTCTCCGTCATACGGAGTGACAAATCCCAGTCTCGATCCGTGTCAACCCAACAGATACTTTCGGAGATACCTGTAATGCACCTTTATAGTCACCCAGTTACGTTGTGACGTTTGATACACCCAAGGCACTCCTACGGTATCCGGGAGTTACACGATCTCATGGTCTAAGGAAGAGATACTTGACATTGGCAAAGCTCTAGCAAAACGAACTACACGATCTTTTATGCTATGCTTAGGATTGGGTCTTGTCCATCACATCATTCTCCTAATGATGTGATCCCGTTATCAACGACATCCAATGTCCATAGTCAGGAAACCATGACTATCTGTTGATCACAACGAGCTAGTCAACTAGAGGCTCACCAGGGACATATTGTGGTCTAAGTATTCACACGTGTATTACGATTTCCGGATAATACAGTTATAGCATGAATAAAAGACATTTATCATGAACATTGAAATATAATAATACTTTTATTATTGCCTCTAGGGCATATTTCCAACATTTCCCGCTTAGAAGCCGAAGCTTCGGTGGACCACGCCAGCATGGAAAGGGCCAACGCGCGCGAGCAACGCGCCCTATCACACCTCTGGCAAGTCCGAGGCGAGGCGGAGGACGCCGGTGCCGGTGCTTAGCGTGTACCGCAAATGGCGGCCGGCATCGTCTAGTTAGCTAAGAGTAAGTTAGTACTTGTGCGCTACTAGAGTATTAGTGGGAGTAGATAGTTAACTTGGCTATGATGGTTGTCAACGTGGAAGTTTAGTACTCTATATGTGGATCAGACTTGTTACTTTGCTCTAAATGTTGAACTTTCCGTTTGAACGTATGGAATGGGCTGTTATTTTTTTAAATGGGTTGTATTTGTCCTCCACGGGTTTAGAGGCTGACTTGTGGGCCTACCAAGTTGACGCATACACAATCAGGAGATGATTGTACGTGGAGAGGATGACAGCAGGGATCCGCAAGGCGGCCAAGGTCAAGGTAGTACGCAAGCAGGTGCCTCCTTATTTCAATCCAATAAAAAATGGCACCTCCTAATGGATTTCTGACATTTGGGTTCCATGCCATTGTTAACGTAGTCAATAAATGAGAGAATTGCACAATGAGCGGCTGACACCAGGGACCCAGTGATAACCCACAAGTATAGGGGATCGCAACAGTTTTTGATAAGTAAGAGTGTCGAACCCAACGAGGAGCTAAAGGTAGAACAAATATTCCCTCAAGTTCTATCGACCACCGATACAACTCTACGCATGCTTGACATTCGCTTTACCTAGAACAAGTATGAAACTAGAAGTACTTTGTAGGTGTTGTTGGATAGGTTTGCAAGATAATAAAGAGTACGTAAATAAAAAGTAGGGGCTGTTTAGATAAAGAAACAATAAAGTAAATATAGCGAGTGTGGAAAAGTGGTGATAGGAGTTGCGAAATTTCCCCTAAGCAATTGACTACTTTACTAGACCGATAGCAAGTATTATGTGGGAGAGGCCACTGCTAGCATGTCATCCCTGACTTGGAATTCTATGCACTTATGATTGGAACTATTAGCAAGCATCCGCAACTACTAATGTTCATTAAGGTAAAAACCCAACCATAGCATTAAGATATATTGGTCCCCCTTCAATCCCGTATGCATCAATTTCTATGCTAGGTTGAAGCTTCTGTCACTCTTGCCCTCCAATACATAGTCCTATCAACATACAACTAACCCTATGGTGTGATCCACGTGCGCGCTCATATCATGGGCACCAAAGGACGGCAACATAACCAGAAGCAAATTAAATCAATCATAGCAATTCATAAACCACCGATAGGACAACGAAAATCTACTCAGACATCATAGGATGGCAACACATCATTGGATAATAATATGAAGCATAAAGCACCATGTTCAAGTAGAGGGTACAACGGGTTGCGGGAGAGTGGACTGCTATAGATAGAGGGGGGCAGGTGATGGAGATGTTTGTGAAGATGGCGCAGGTGTTGGTGAAGATCGCGGTGATGATGATGATGGCCACGGCGGTGTTCCGGCGCCACCGGAGGAGAGGGGGAGAGGGGCCCCCTTCTTCCTCTTCTTCCTTGACCTCCTCCCTAGATGGGAGAAGGGTTTCCCCTCTGGTCCTTGGCCTCCATGGCATGGGAGGGGCGAGAGCCCCTCCGAGATTGGATCCATCTCTCTGTTTCTATTTGGTTCTGCGTTCTCCTCTGGCCCTGTTTCACCGTTTCGTATGTATATGGAGATCCGTAACTCCGATTGGCCTGAAACCTTCGCCGTGATTTTTTTTCCGAATATTAGCTTTCTTGTGGCAAAAGAAGAGCATCAACCGCCTTACGGTGGGCTCACGAGGGTAGGGGCGCGCCCTAAGGAGGGGCGCCCCCTGCCTCGTGACCACCTCGGGCACTATTTCGCGTTGATTTTCCTTTCGAATTTTCCATATTTTCCAAAAATAAGCTCCGTCCGTTTTTATCCCGTTTGGACTCCATTTGATATGGATATTCTGCGAAACCAAAAACATGCAACAGACAGGAGCTGGCACTGAGCACTGGATCAATATGTTAGTCCCAAAAATAATATAAAAAGTTGCAAAAAAGTATATGAAAGTTGAATAATATTGGCATGGAACAATCAAAAATTATAGATACGACAGAGACGTATCACCCAGTAGCTCTCCCAGTTATTTTTGTTTTGGGTTAATTTGATAAATGCCACTCCAAATCTGGTGTTTCTGAGAGATGCCACTGCAATTTCCAAACTTCGAAAAATGCCATTTCCGGTGGCATTTTTCGAAGTTTGGAGTGGCATTTTTCAAATTTTGCAAATTGCAGTGGCGTTTTCCAAAGTTTGCAAAAATTCAGCGACATTTTTCAAAGTTTGGAAATTGCAGTGGCATTTTTATGAATCGTCATATTTGTTGTGGCATTTATCTAATTTGTTTTTGAGACGGAAGCAGGGTGTCAACTGTGCTGTGTGGGGCACTCTCGCCTGTCTAGACAACCTTCTCTTTTATGTTTACCACAGACCAGCCCAGTAGTTTTTTTTTCTTTCTAAAAATGGCTAGCCCAGTTTTTTTGTGATTTGCCACGTAAGTCGCTTTGTCAGGCCTGTTGGGCTGCAAATCTTTCAAGACGAGGAGAGTTTCATTCGGCTGGACGAGAAAATGGCCTATCAGTAATGAGAAACGGGCTGTACATTTTTAAAACACATCAAACCGGCAATTACTTTCAAATTTCTTTTTTTCATTTCAAGATTTTATATTGCATTAATTTTTATGCATGGACAATTTGTTGGATTTTATATTGATATACATTTATTTTTAAAATCAGTTTGAATGTGACTCGAAATTTTGGGATTAAAAACAGTTCAGACCGCACCGAAATATGCAACATTTCGTATAATTTTTTAACCGTGGCCACAATATGGGCTGTAATGCTAACAAAAAGAATATGGGCTCCAGAAAACCCTTAGGAATTAGCAAATGGGCTGTAAATTATTAGAAATAATGGCAGATGGGCTGTATGCTGTTTTCCAAAGATTTGAGACTTTCCTAAAAAAGTTTGACGCACAAGAAGTGACTGTTGGATGTCCATCCAACAGCTGTCGTGCTTCTTCAATCTCTGCTCTTCCTGCTCCAGCCGCTCGAACAAGCGCCGACGGGACTGCCTGCTCCCTCCTCCCCGCGGCCGGCTGTGCTGCCGCGCAGGACTCACCGCCCCACCGTACTCCCATCACCGGCCTAGCCATCCCTCTACTCAGCCACACCTGCTGTTATTCTCCGGCGACGACAGACGAACCAGTAAACCCTCATACATTCGTACTCCCCTCCTCGTGGGAAACAACTATCGAGTCTTTCCTGCCTCCGTGTCGTTCCCTTCCTAGGCCTCACCGTCGTCCACCGCCCTGGTGCTCTCGGCGCGGCCTGGTCAACATGGTCAACGATCGACATGCATCTGAAGTGGACTATACATGGAGAGGCTGACAGCTGGATCCACGGCCGCATGCAAGGAAATGCCTCCTTATTATGCGCAAAATAATGATTCCTCCACCTGACATCTAGGACCCACCGAAAGGGCCTCTGTATTTCGCGAAAAAAACGTTACCGCTGCTGACAGCTCGGACCCACCAGCTATATCTTCGCACGCAAGGAAGTGCGTCCTTATTACGCACAGAAAAATGAATACTCCCCTTGCTAGCTGGGACCCAGTATAATGGCAGGCTGACTTGTGGGCCTACTAAGTTGACGGGGATGGAGGGCTTTGTCAACTTAGTCAATATGCACGATTCTAGCTCCAGTGACCGTACGATGTCCATCCAACGGTCAAAGTGCTTCTTCAACCTCTGGTCTTCTTGCTCCAGCCGCCCAAACCAGCGCCGGTCGTGCCTCGTGCTCCTGCCTCCCTGGTCGGTTGCGATGCGGCGGAGGCCTCACCGCCCCTACTACTCCCACCGCTGGCCAGGCCATCCCTCTACTCACCCACACCCCATGTTATTCTACGGCAACGACAGCCTCACACCGCAGCGAACCAGTGAACCCTCATACTCCTCTACGCGTGGGCATCCACTGTCGCATCTTTCCCGGCTCCGCGTCGTCCCCTTCCTAGGCCTCATTGTCGTCCACCGCCCTCGTGCTCTCGGCGCGGAGTGGTCAACATGGTCAAGGAACGACTTCCATCGGAAGAGTACTATACGTGGAGAGGCTGACAGCTGGGTCCACGGCAGCCGCAAGGAAGTGCCTCCTTATTACGCGGAAAATAATTATTCCTCCACCTGACAGGAGGGACCCACCGGACGGACCACCGTATTTGGCAAAAAATGTTCCCCCTGACTGTTGGGACCCACCGGACGGGCCACCGTATTTCGCGAAAAAAACATTCCCCCCGCTGTCAGCTCGGACCCACGGGAAGTGTCGCCTTATTACGCACACAAAAATGAATACTACCCCTACTAGTTGGGACCCACCTTGGTGGGTGGCTGGCTTGTGGGCCTACTAGTTGACGGGGAGGAGTGCTTTGTCAACTTAGTTAATATGAACGATTCTAGCTCCAGTGACCGTATGATGTCCATCCAACGACCGTTGTGCTTCTTCAACCTCTGGTCTTCTTGCTCCAGCCGCCCAAAGCTGCGCCGGTCGTGCCGCATGCTCCTGCCTCCCATGGCCAGTAGTGCTGCCGCGGAGGCCTCACCGTCCCCTACTATTCCCACCGCTGGCCAGGCCCTGCGGTGACGGCAACCTCATACCGCAGCCGAATCAGTGAACCCTCGTACTCCTCTCCGCGCGGGCTTCCACTGCCGTGTCTTCCCCGGCTCCACGTCGTCCCCTTCCTAGGCCTCGCCGTCATCCACCGCCCTGGTGCTCTCAGCACGGCGTGGTCAACGTGGTCAAGGAACGGCTTCCATCAGACATGGATTGTACATGGAGAGGCTGACAGCTGGGTCCACGGCCGCAGCAAGGAAGTGCCTCCTTATTACACGCAAAATAATTATTCCTCCACCTGACAGCATGGACCCACCGGACGGGCCACTGTATTTCGTGAAAAAAAACGTTTCCCCCTGACTGCTAGGACCCACCAGCTACATCTTCGCACGCAAGGAAGTGCACTCGAGCAAAAAAAATGATTCTCCCCCCTAACTGCTGGGACCCACCAGCTACATCTTCGCACGCAAGGAAGTGCCTGACAGTCGGGACCGACCTGGTCGAAGCGTACGTAGCGTTGTCATTTTGGTCGCGAATGTGTACGTACATACTGGTCAATGTTGTCGGCATTCTGGGAACGGGGGTCCCCAGACTTGCCTGCATGCGGCCCGCGCCGTGGCTGAGCCAGCAGGCCGTACGACCCATCTTCATGAACAAAGTGCCCAAGACCCTCACGAGGGGCCAAGCCTCGCAAGGCGGACGACGCAAGACCTCCTCTAGAGTGGGCTAGCCAGGCAGGCTCACGAGGAGCGGAGATATCAAGGCGAGGCGAACCTCACGAGGCTCTCGTGACGTGAGCCGTGACGATCGACACCAGGCGGGCGCCAGCGCGCACATCGTCCTTGTTTCCTCTTTGGTGCAAAGGGGGCAAGCGCAGCCGTGGAGTACCGAGGCCTCAAGCAAAGGTTGCCATTTCAGTGCAACAAGACCAAGACCATGGACTGCAAGACGGAGGTCACCTTGGAGCCCAGAACAGCGTCACCACCAGAACTTTGTGCAGGCGAAGACTACTTTTGTCAGGATAGCTTGTACTAGCTGCCCCCTTTAAATTAGCCCGCCATTGTTGGCTCCCTTCCTGCTCGATATTTGGGAAGAGGGCCAGGGCCTCTATAAATAGGACTAGCCACCACAGTGGAGGGGGGATCACCTCATCTTAGCTAGAGAGGGGGGGGGAGAGAGAGAGACCACCGCCACACACAAGCTCACCGAGCTCAAGAACGCCTCAACCTCAGGAGGCCGTTCTTCACTTGTATTGTTCATCATTAGCCCAAGAGGCAATCCACCACCACCACACTAGAGTAGGGTATTACACCACAACGGTGGCCCGAACCAGTATAAACCCTGTGTCATTCTGTGTTGTGAGTTCATCGAGTTCATCCGCGAGATCTTAGCGAGCTACAGCGTAGATCGGTTGGAGGGAAAGACTTCGCGCGCACCCCAGTGTTCGAACCTTAAGGGTTTGTCGGAACCCCACATCCCGACATTTGGCGCGCCAGGTAGGGGTGCGCCGGAGCTTTTCTCCATCAACCAGCGCCCCGTACCGCCGCACCGCGCTCCCATGGCAGGTGCCCCGCCACCGACCTCCTCAGCCGACGCCAGCAGCAGGGAGTCTAGGTACCGAGCCCTGGCCCCCGCTCTGCGGTGAGCGCAGTGGCCTGTCAAGTTCAGGCCGGAGATGCCGCCGCGTTACGACGGCGCGGCAGACTCGGCGTTGTTCCTGCTAGCGTACGAGGAGGCCGTCCTCGAAGCCGGAGGTGACGACAAGATCATGGCAAACTTGTTCCCCCTGGCCCTCGCCGGCGAGCCGCGCGCTTGGCTGCTCGACCTCCCAGGATCCACGGTGACGTCCTGGGGGGAACTCCGCGACCTCTTCACTGCGCGCTACGCGGCGCAGGCACACCACGCATTTGCGGCACTGCTGGGCGGCTCCCAAGCACCTCCTTCAGATCGCCACATCAAGCCTTTCTTCTGTCAGATTGGAGCCACCTGCAAGCGCCCGGGGACTCCGTCGGGTTGGGCCGCGCTAGAAGCCGACCTCACCTTCGAATTGGAAGACCACCCCGGCTCCACCGCCGGCTCAGGGATGCTTCCGATGCTCTGCACGCCCACCATCTACAACGTTGCCGTCACCAAGACCCTCATCGACGGCGGCGCCGGTCTCAACCTGCTCTCCGTGGAAGCTTTCAACCTTCTTCATGTGCCGCTCGAACGGCTCGGCCTCAGCAAGCCCTTCACAGGGGTGGGCGGTGGAGCTGCTCACCCCTTGGGGTAGATCCGCCTCCCTGTCACCTTTGGCACGCAGGATAACTATCGCACCGAGCTGATGGACTTTGACATCGCCCGCATCGGTCTCCCGTACAATGCCATCCTCGGGTACCCGGCCCTCGCTCAGTTCATGGCGGCAACTCACCCGGCTACAACCTCATGAAGATGCCAGGGAGCAAGGGCGTCCTCACCATCCAAGGGGACGCTAAGGAGGCCGTGATGGCGCTCAGGCTCGCCTTCAAGACCGCGGCAGCAGCGCAGCCAGCCGGCGCCGGTGCGCCGGAGGCCGAGGAGGCCGCGCCGACCAAGAAAAAGCAGTTGTTCACCCAAGACAAGGCGGAGACCAAGCAGGTGCCGGTCAACGAGGATGGGTCTTCAGGAGCCACCTTCACCATAGGAACCGGCCTTAACCCGGGGCAGGAAGAAGCTTCGGTGAGGTTTTTGCGCGCGAACAAGGAGATATTCGCGTGGGAGCCCGATCAACTGGTAGGGGTCCTGAGAGAGGTAATCCATCTATCTATCTATCTATACCTATACTAAGTAGGCACTTCCTAGAAATTCCCGCGTTAATTAGTAATTAGGAGCCATTAATCTGGTGGGACCGAGTTATTATGGTGTAGATCAATCCTAGAAATTTTCACAAATTTTCACATTAATAAAAATTAAAAAATAAACTTGCGCTGCTCCTCTCTCTCCGAAAGCCCAAACTCTCAGGACTCACCTCTACAAATATCTTTGGTTAGTTAAAATAATATCTCCTCTGGGTCAGCAAAAAAAAACAATTCTGATCTCTCTTCTCACGTCCCATGTATGCTACGCCATGGCCATCCCAAGCCTTCTGAAATAGATGGATCAAGTGGAGCTCTTCTTCTCACGCCACATGTACGACGCTGCCATGGAAGCCCCATGCCTTCGATCGAGGGTTGCTCTTGGGACCGAGTTATTACGGTATAGATAAATCCTAGAAAATTTCACAAATTTTCACATTAATAAAAAATAAACTTGCGCTGCTCCTCTCTCTCCGAAAGCCCAAACTCTGACGACCCACCTCTACAAATATCTTTGGTTAGTTAAAATAATATCTCCTCTGGGTCCGCAAAAAAAAAATTCTAATCTCTCTTTTCACGTCCCATGTATGCTACGCCATGGCCATCCCAAGCCTTCTGAAATAGATGGATCAAGTGGAGCTCTTCTTCTCACGCCACATGTACGACGCTGCCATGGACGCCCCAAGTCTTCGATCAAGGGTAGGCTCTTCTCCTCACGCGTCATGCACGCCGCCCCGTGCCTTCGCCAAGTTGGCCCTTTATGTTTTGCTAATTTTCCTGTACATGTACAACCCGACGACCAGTGATTCTTTGATGTATGTCTCCACGCACATCATGGTGTTGTGAGTGCAGGGACATAGAGACTACAAAGACCCATGGCACCACGTTCGATACACTTCCTAAAAAAATGTAGTGTTTATCGGCGGCATCAGCAATGTTCCCTCGATTCCCTTAATATAAGGAGATCCGCTGGGAGATAAGTTGCTGGGCTCTACTTGCCTTCACCTGCAGAAAAAACAAGGTAATTGAATCAAGTGGGTTTGATAAGCTATATCTACAATACAAGGTAATTTATTATCTAAATTAATTTATTCCTTAATCACGCGTATGACAGTTCGGATTGAGCCTGGGACGCAAGCCGTTGCCACTTAGACAAAGGCTTAGGTAAGGCCCACATGATGAGAGTATACCCTGTATGTTGCTTTATGGCAGATTGACTCGACGAGAGGATCTCTGTCATGATTGGAGAGCAGAGCATGTCATGGCGTCCAATTTCCAGATTAGCAGACCAATGTGCATGCTTTGGTTTTGCGTTCTGCCGATTAGCAACGGACAGGAGCGTTTCTGAAGCAATGGCACCATGCAGGCTTGATCTATACAATTCTATACAGGTGCTATTGCTGAGAGGGTTGACTATTAATCTCCATGCATCTACTTTACTTTCATACTTTTTATATGGTGAATTTTTGTAGAGCATGTGTTTCATCTGATTCGCTTTGCTGTCTAACTGATCTCTTATCCCTATGTACACTTGAACTCTAGGTTTCATGGCCAGGCCGAGCACAAATAGAACCAGCAAAAAATGTCCTGCCATTACGGGAAGATACAAGCCCCTGCAGCCAAGTGATGCTGACACAGCAGGGAGCCGTGCTGGCCGCCATACGCCATTGTGGCGTCGTCTAACCAGATTTAGGCTGGATGGTACCACCGATGGTATGGCTGCCGGATGCATCAGACACCAAAGTTGGTGGTAAGCCAATTCTTAAAGGGAAGTATAACAAGAAGTTCCTGGGATATAATCTGATCCTCTTCATGACTATTTGAGACCACAAGAAGAAACAACAATTTCTCGACATGAGAAAGTATGATAGGAAATTTTAAATGTGTTCCCATCATTGTTCATGATATCTCTCTGTTCTTCACCATCCCTTATGCCCAGCCATTGTTCACGTTAAAGTGAAAAGACAATATCTATGTACATACATTATGGACCTGTTGTACTAAATAGTAAATACACATGGGGTCGTCAATGCCGGAGAGGGTCATTTTATTGTGTCATGGTGTCAAGGTGAAGTTCAAAGGAGTCAATGCAAGAAGGCCAAGACTTGTGCATATGGTACCCCACTAATTTCGTCTCTTTAAAATGTGTATATATCTGACTAATTCATGTTTTCTCTTAACAAAAGGAGGGTTCATTCAGATTGATTTTGAAGATCGTCACTGAGTCATATTACAGAAAAATTAGTAAGATACCACTTTCATAAAACTCCCTCGCAAAGCTAAGGTCATGGTCTTTGATCTTTCTCCTTAATCGATCTACGTAATGAGGTTGCAGATCTTCCAACCAAATGAAGAGAAGAAGAAAAATCTAATGCCAACGGCTACAGCAACAGAAGAAAACATGACATCAGGATCATGAATGTTACAACAAATCGGATGGGCGCCCCCGGTCCCATGTAGTACTAGGCCAAGCAATTTCTAGAAGATGCCACAAGTAATGATATAGCTGGCAGTTTACCAGTTCATGTCTCTTTGTTTATCATTGTACTTAAGAATTACCCCTATACGAAATTCTCAATCCAGTGCCATCCAAGGTCAGTCAAGTTTATATAATGCATGGCATATATTGTCTGTGCTCAATTAACCAACGCCAAATCTATTTTTTTGTACGCTTGGAGATGTTTAGACCAAGAGTCTTGCTTTTAATTATGTCGCCTATGCATGAATGCTATATTAGGCGTACTGCTATGTTTCTAGATCGTTCATTGTGTATTTTGCACATGCCCTTTCCAATCTATTTGAAAGCATATATTTAACCTGCTAATTCATATGTCTTGCAACCGTACTATATTAATTTATTATATTTGGGAACGATCCGTCTAGATGAGTATGTATCAAGTCAGTCTGATAGAACTATTTTGTGAACCAAAATTAGTTGCAAAGCCAAAGGGGATTTCTAATAGACCTAAACATAAATATAATTGCTTTGGTGAATGTCTTGATAGAAGCAAACTCAGATAATATGAATAGGTATAAGATTGCACAACATAAACCTACTTTCTGTATGTTGGTTTCACAATGGCAATGAATATTTTAGTTTTAAGTTTTAATATATTTATATTTCTTGAATTTATCTGCGATTACTATGTTTGTGAATGAATGAACAGTTGGATTGCAAATTAAGATAATTGTAACAATTTCAAATATCTATAGGGCTTTATTGTTTGTATTCTAGATTTGCCAAACGGAAATATCTTTTATATTGGTATAAATCCTTCTATGTATGTTGATTAACTTAAAAGGTTCAATTCCACAATATATATATTGGGATGCAACATTAATACTAAAACAATATGAACATCCTTAGCCTGTGTAGGTAAACTGGTCAATTTTTTATGTTTCCTGTTTACTACCGAGAATGAGAGGCTAATTTCTAATTTACTATGGAAATAAATCAAATTTGGTTGTGTCTTGATTCAAAAGCTAATGTTATTGTGATTTACACAGAGTAAACTTATAATTAGACAGTGTTAGTGTTAATTTTTTAAATTATCACAAATCTTTTTTACTCAACATATAGCTAGTCCGTGCAATTGCACGGGTTGACGACTAGTCATCATCTAAAGGTGTGCCCCAACGTACGCCCCGTAAAGCAGCGAGCAAGATGGGAGTCCACTGAGAAGCAGGCCTTCATCGTCCAAGAGACACGCAAGCTGGAGGCGACAGGTACAATCCGAGAAGTTCGATACCCCGAATGGCTGGCGAACCCCGTTGTAGTACCGAAGAAAGGCGGGAAGGAACGGATGTGCGTCGACTTCATCAACCTAAACAAAGCCTGCCCCCAAGACCCGTTCCCCCTTCCACGCATTGATCAAATCGTCGACTCCACCGCTGAGTGCGATTTGCTGTGTTTCTTGGATGCGTTCTCTGGATACCATCAGATCAAGATGGCAGTGGAGGATGTGGAGAAGACGGCCTTCTTGACACCATGTGGGGTGTACTGCTACACCTGCATGCCTTTCGTCCTTCGCAATGCGGGTGCGACCTTTCAGCGGCTGATGCACATCGCCTTGGGGCGGCAGCTCGGCAGGAACACAGAGGCCTACGTTGATGACATAGTGGTCAAATCTCGCGAGGTGAGGACGTTGATTCAAGACTTGGAGGAGACCTTCGAGAGCTTGCGCCAAGTGAACTTGAGGCTTAACTCGGAAAAGTGTGTGTTTGGCGTCCCATCCGGCAAGTTTCTAGGGTTTCTCGTATCCCACAGAGGGATCGAGGCGAACCTGGAAAAGATCAAGGCCATCGAAGACATGAGCCCACCACAGACCCTCAAGGAGATGCAAAAGCTGGCAGGACGGCTGACCACATTAGGGCGTTTCATCTCTAAGCTAGGCGAGCGCGCCTTGCCCTTCTTTAAGCTCGTGAAGAAGAAAGGCCCCTTCGAGTGGACCCCGGAGGCCGACCAGGCCTTCCGAGACCTCAAGAAATACCTCACCAGCCCCCGGTGATGGTGGCACCACGGCCTCTTGAGCCTCTTTTGCTCTACCTTGCTGCCACCCCGTACTCTGCCAGCGGGGCGCTAGTGGCGGTTCTGGAGGAGCGTCAAGACAAGGGTAGAGCTGATGCAGCACCGGGCCAGAGAGGTGCAGCAAAGCCATCAGCGGCGGAGGACCTAGCTCAGCAGAGCAACATCACGGAAGCTCCTGAGGGCGGTCAGGTCTCAGGAGACCCATCACCTCAGGATATGCCGCAATCTACGCGGCACCCGAGCCTCAACAGTGTACCGACCCTCGTCAAGCACCCGGTGTACTTCATCAGCACTATACTGCGGGACGCGAGGGCGCGCTACCCCATGCCGCAGAAGCTCCTACTCGCACTTTTGGTGGCCTCGCGCAAGCTGCGGCACTACTTCCAGGGGCACCCCATCAAGGTCGTCTCGTCTTACCCGTTGGAGAGGATACTCAGGAGCCCAAACTCAGCCGGGAGGGTCGCTGAATGGAACATCGAGCTGTAAGCATTTCAGCTGGAGTTTAGCACCACCAGGGTCATCAAGGGAGCCACACTCGCCGATTTTGTGGCAGAATGGACAGATGCCCCGGCTCTTGAGGAAGGGGAAGACCGGTCCACCTCCCCAGGAAGCGAGGCGCCAGACGGCTGGGTCATGTATTTTGATGGCGCCTTTGCGCACCAGGGCGCAGGGGCTGGAGCAGTGCTCATCTCGCCCACTCAGGACAAGCTTTGCTACGCCGTGCAACTCTGATTTTAGCACGGCGAGAAGGTCTCCAACAATATTGCAGAATACAAGGTCCTCATAGCCGGCCTGAAGGCTGCGACGGCTATGGGGGTGAGGCGCCTTACCATCAAGGGCGACTCGCAGCTCCTCGTCAACTTCTCCAACAAAGTGTATGAGCCAAAGGGCGAGCACATGGAGGCCTACCTTGCTGAGGTGCGCAAAATGGAAAAGTAGTTCGCAGGCTTGGAGCTGCAGCACGTGCCCCGGGGCACCAACAAGGAAGCTGATGACATCGCCAAGAGAGCATCGAAGCGGCAACCGCAAGAGCCCGGCGTCTTCGAAGAGCGGCTCTTCAAGCCGTCAGCTACGCCGCCTCTTTCAAACACGACTCAGCCTCGGGAGGAGCTCCCCCAGCCCCCGGCCTCGGGAGCCCCAGATTGCGGCCCAACCTTAGGAGCTCGGCTGCTCTTGGCGCTCGAGCCCCAGGAGGAGTGCTAGACCAAGGAGTTCAGGGAGTACCAGATGCACGGGACACTGCCGGAGAAAGAAGAGGACGCGGAGCGCGTGTCCCGACAGGCCACGGCATATTGCATTCAAGACGGCAAGTTGTACAGGAAACGACCGAACGACATCACACTGCGTTGCATCTCCAGTGATCAAGGGAGGGAGCTGTTGACTGACATACATGGCGGGGACTATGGACATCACTCGTCATCACGGACCCTCGTCGGCAAGGCCTTCCGCAGTGGATTCTATTGGCCTACAACACTCAACAATGCAGCTGAGCTGGTGAAGTCATGCGAAGCTTGCCAATTCCACGCCAAGCAAATCCACCAGCCTGCTCAGGGCCTCCAAACCATCCCGCTCACGTGGCCGTTCGCGGTCTGGGGGCTGGACATCCTAGGCCCGTTCCCACGAGCGCCGGGGGGCTACCGCTATCTCTACGTCGCCATCGATAAGTTCACCAAGTGGGCAGAGGTGGAAGCCGTCCGAACCATTCCAGCCGGCTCTGCTGTCAAGTTCATCAAGGGCCTCGTGAGCCGCTTCGGGGTCCTCAACCGCATTATCACAGATAACGGCTCACAGTTTACTAATAACCTCTTTAAAACCTACTATGCTAACCTTGGAACACAGATCTGCTACGCTTCGGTAGCCCACCCCAAGAGCAATGGTCAGGCCGAGCATCCCAACGCTGAGGTCCTGAGGGGCCTCGAGACTAGGACCTTAGAGAAAAAGCTGGAGGCCTGCAGCAGGGGCTGGCACGACGAGCTCCAGTCCGTGTTGTCGTCCATCCGCACCACCGCTACCAAGCCAATGGGCAAGACTCCGTTCTTCCTTGTCTACAGAGCTGAAGCAGTCCTCCCTCACAAGGTCAGGCATCGCTTCACGCGGGTCCTGGCATTCGACGAAACACGGCAGGACGCCATGCGGGGGATGGATCTCATGCTGGGGGAGGAACGACGTCGCGAAGCTGCATTAAGGGTGGCAAGGTACCAGCTATTGGAAATATGCCCTAGAGGCAATAATAAAATGGTTATTATTATATTTCTTTGTTCATGATAATTGTCTATTGTTCATGCTATAATTGTGTTACCTGGAAATCGTAATACATGTGTGAATACATAGACCACAACACGTCCCTAGTGAGCCTCTAGTTGACTAGCTTGTTGATCAAAGGATAGTCATGGTTTCCTGACTATGGACATTAGATGTCATTGATAACGGGATCACATCATTAGGAGAATGATGTGATGGACAAGACCCAATCCTAAGCTTAGCTCAAAGATCGTGTAGTTCGTTTGCTGTAGCTTTTCTGAATGTCAAGTATCATTTCCTTAGACCATGAGATTGTGCAACTCCCGGATACCGTAGGAGTGCCTTGGGTGTGCCAAACGTCACAACGTAACTGGGTGACTATAAAGGTACATTACAGGTATCTCCGAAAGTGTCTGTTGGGTTGGCACGAATCGAGACTGGGATTTGTCACTTCGTATGACGGAGAGGTATCTCTGGGCCCACTCGGTAATGCATCATCATAATGAGCTCAATGTGACTTGCCGGTAACGAGACTGAACAAGGTTTTGGGATACCGACGATCGAGTCTCGGGCAAGTAACATACTGATTGACAAAGGGAATTGTATACGGATTGATTGAATCCTCGACATCATGGTTCATCCGATGAGATCATCGTGGAGCATGTGGGAGCCAACATGGGTATCCAGATCCCACTGTTGGTTATTGACCGGAGAGGCTTCTCGGTCATGTCTGCATGTCTCCCGAACCCGTAGGGTCTACACACTTAAGGTTCGGTGACGCTAGGGTTGTAGAGATATTAGCAAACGGTAACCCGAAAGGTGTTCGGAGTCCCGGATGAGATCCCGGACGTCACGAGGAGTTCCGGAATGGTCCGGAGGTAAAGATTCATATATAGGAAGTCCAGTTTCGGCCATCGGGAAGGTTTCGGGGGTCACCGGTATTGTACCGGGACCACCGGAAGGGTCCCGGGGGTCCACCGGGTGGGGCCACCCATCCTGGAGGGCCCCATGGGCTGAAGTGGGAGGGGAACCAGCCCCTAGTGGGCTGGTGCGCCCCCCCTTGGGCCTCCCCCTGCGCCTAGGGTTAGAAACCCTAGGGGTGGGGGCGCCACCCTTGCCTTGGGGGGCAAGGCACCCCCCTTGGCCACCGCCCCCCCCCTAGGAGATTGGATCTCATAGGGCCGGCGCCCCCCCTATGCACCCTATATATAGTCGGGGGGGAGGGAGGGCTGCGCACCCAAGCCCCTGGCCGCTCCCTCTCCCTCCCATGACACTCCTCCGTCTCCCAGCGCTTGGCGAAGCCCTGCCGAGATCACTGTTGCTACCACCACCACGCCGTCGTGCTGCTGGATCTTCATCAACCTCTCCTTCCCCCTTGCTGGATCAAGAAGGAGGAGACGTCTCCCAACCGTACGTGTGTTGAATGCGGAGGTGTCGTTCGTTCGGCACTAGGTCATCGGTGATTTGAATCACGTCGAGTACGACTCCATCAACCCCGTTCTCTTGAACGCTTCCGCTCGTGATCTACAAGGGTATGTAGATGCACTCCTCTCTCCCTCGTTGCTAGATGACTCCATAGATTGATCTTGGTGATGCGTAGAAAATTTTAAAATTCTGCTACGTTCCCCAACAGTGGCATCATGATCTAGGTCTATGCGTAGTTACTATGCACGAGTAGAACACAAAGTAGTTGTGGGCGTCGATATTGTCAATTTGCTTGTCGTTAATAGTCTTATCTTGATTCGGCGGCATCATGGGATGAAGCGGCCTGGACCAACCTTACACGTACGCTTACGTGAGACCGGTTCCACCGACTGACATGCACTAGTTGCATAAGGTGGCTGGCGGGTGTCTATCTCTCCCACTTTAGTCGGATCGGATTCGATGAACAGAGTCCTTATGAAGGGTAAATAGAAATTGGCAATTCACGTTGTGGTTTTGGCATAGGTAAGAAACGTTCTTGCTAGAAACCTATAGCAGCCACGTAAAAACTTGCAACAACAATTAGAGGACGTCTAACTTGTTTTTGCAGCAAGTGTTTTGTGATGTGATATGGCCAAAGGTTGTGATGAATGATGAATGATATATGTGATGTATGAGATTGATCACGTTCTTGTAATAGGAATCACGACTTGCATGTCGATGAGTATGACAACCGGCAGGAGCCATAGGAGTTGTCTTTATTTATTTATGACCTGCGTGTCAACATAAACGTCATGTAATTACTTTACTTTATTGCTAAAGCGTTAGCCATAGTAGTAGAAGTAATAGATGACGAGACAACTTCAAGAAGACACGATGATGGAGATCATGGTGTCATGCCGGTGACAACGACGATCATGGAGCCCCGAAGATGGAGATCAAAGGAGCAAATGATATTGGCCATATCATGTCACTATTTGATTGCATGTGATGTTTATCATGTTTACATCTTATTTGCTTAGAACGACGGTAGCTTCAATAAGATGATCCCTCATAATAATTTCAAGAAAGTGTTCCCCCTAACTGTGCACCGTTGCGAAGGTTCATTGTCTCGAAGCACCACATGATGATCGGGTGTGATAGATTCTAACGTTCGAATACAACGGGTGTAAGACAGATTTACACACGCAATACACTTAGGTTGACTTGACGAGCCTAGCATGTACAGACATGGCCTTGGAACACAGAAGACCGAAAGGTCGAGCATGAGTCATATAGAAGATACGATCAACATGAAGATGTTCACCGATGTTGACTAGTCCGTCTCACGTGATGATCGGACACGGCCTAGTTAACTCGGATCATGTTATACTTAGATGACTGGAGGGATGTCTATCTGAGTGGGAGTTCATTTAATAATTTGATTAGATGAACTTAATTATCATGAACTTAGTTTAAAATCTTTACAATATGTCTTGTAGATCAAATGGCCCACGTTGTCCTCAACTTCAATGTGTTCCTAGAGAAAACCAAGCTGAAAGACGATGGCAGCAACTATACGGACTGGGTCCAGAACCTGAGGATCATCCTCATAGCTGCCAAGAAAGATTATGTCCTAGAAGCACCGCTAGGTGATGCACCCGTCCCACAGAACCAAGACGTTATGAATGCTTGGCAGACACGTGTTGATGATTACTCCCTCGTTCAGTGCGTCATGCTTTACAGCTTAGAACCGGGGCTCCAAAAGCGTTTTGAGAGACACGGAGCATATGAGATGTTCGAAGAGCTGAAAATGGTTTTTCAACTCATGCCCGGGTCGAGAGATATGAAGTCTCCGACAAGTTCTTCAGCTGTAAGATGGAGGAAAATAGTTCTGTCAGCGAGCACATACTCAAAATGTCTAGGTTGCATAACCGCTTGACTCAGCTGGGAGTTAATCTCCCGGATGACGCGGTCATTGACAGAATCCTTCAGTCGCTTCCACCGAGCTACAAGAGCTTTGTGATGAACTTCAATATGCAGGGGATGGAAAAGACCATTCCTGAAGTATTTGCAATGCTGAAATCAGCAGAGGTAGAAGCCAAAAAAGGAACATCAAGTGTTGATGGTGAATAAAACCACTAAGTTCAAGAAAGGCAAGGGTAAGAAGAACTTCAAGAAGGACGGCAAGGGAGTTGCCGCGCCCGGTAAGCAAGCTGCCGGGAAGAAGCCAAAGAATGGACCCAAGCCCGAGACTAAGTGTTTTTATTGCAAGGGAAGTGGTCACTGGAAGCGGAACTGCCCCAAATACTTAGCAGACAAGAAGGCCGACATCACGAAAGGTATATGTGATATACATGTAATTGATGTGTACCTTACCAGTACTCGTAGTAGCTCCTGGGTATTTGATACCGGTGCGATTGCTCACATTTGTAACTCAAAGTAGGAGTTGCGGAATAAGCGGAGACTGGCGAAGGACGATGTGACGATGCGCGTCGGGAATGGTTCCAAGGTCAATGTGATCGCTGTCGGCACGCTACCTCTACATACACCTACGGGATTAGTTTTAAACCTCAATAATTGTTATTTAGTGCCAGCTTTGAGCATGAACATTGTATCAGGATCTCGTTTAATACGAGATGGCTACTCATTTAAATCCGAGAATAATGGTTGTTCTATTTATATGAGAGATATGTTTTATGGTTATGCTCCGATGTTGAATGGTTTATTCCTAATGAATCTCGAGCGTAATGCTACACATATTCATAGTGTGAATACCAAAAGATGTAAGGTTGATAATGATAGTCCCACATACTTGTGGCACTGCCGCCTTGGTCACATAGGTGTCAAACGCATGAAGAAGCTCCATGCAGATGGACTTTTAGAGTCTCTTGATTACGAATCATTTGACACGTGCGAACCATGCCTCATGGGTAAAATGACCAAGACTCCGTTCTCAGGAACAATGGAGCGAGCAACCAACTTATTGGAAATCATACATACTGATGTGTGCGGTCCAATGAGTGTTGAGGCTCGCGGTGGCTATCGTTATGTTCTCACCCTCACTGATGACTTGAGTAGATATGGGTATGTCTACTTAATAAAACACAAGTCTGAGACCTCTGAAAAGTTCAAGGAATTTCAGAGTGAGGTTGAGAATCAACGTGACAGGAAAATCAAGTTCTTGCGATCAGATCATGGGGGAGAATACTTGAGTCACGAATTTGGCACACACTTAAGAAAATGTGGAATAGTTTCACAACTCACGCCGCCTGGAACACCTCAGCGTAATGGTGTGTCCGAACGTCGTAATCGCACTCTATTGGATATGGTGCGATCTATGATGTCTCTTACCGATTTACCGCCGTCATTTTGGGGCTATGCTTTAGAGACTGCCGCATTCACTTTAAATAGGGCTCCGTCGAAATCCGTTGAGACGACACCATATGAATTATGGTTTGGGAAGAAACCTAAGCTGTCGTTTCTAAAAGTTTGGGGATGCGATGCTTATGTCAAGAAACTTCAACCTGAAAAGCTCGAACCCAAGTCGGAAAAATGCGTCTTCATAGGATACCCTAAAGAAACTGTTGGGTATACCTTCTACCTCAGATCCGAAGGCAAGATCTTTGTTGCCAAGAATGGGTCCTTTCTAGAGAAAGAGTTTCTCTCGAAAGAAATAAGTGGGAGGAAGGTAGAACTTGATGAAGTATTACCTCTTGAACCGGTAAGTGGCGCAGCTCAAGAAAATGTTCCTGAGGTGCCTGCATCGACTAGAGAGGAAGTTGATGATGATGATCATGAAACTTCAGATCAAGTTGCTACTGAACTTCATAGGTCCACAAGGACACGTTCCGCACCAGAGTGGTACGGCAACCCTGTCTTGGAAATCATGTTGTTAGACAACGGTGAACCTTCGAACTATGAAGAAGCGATGGCGGGCCCGGATTCCGACAAATGGCTGGAAGCCATGAAATCCGAGATAGGATCCATGTATGAAAAAGAAGTATGGACTTTGACTGACTTGCCCGTTGATCGGCGAGCCATAGAAAATAAATGGATCTTTAAGAAGAAGACAGACGCGGATGGTAATGTGACCATCTATAAAGCTCGGCTTGTCGCTAAGGGTTATCGACAAGTTCAAGGGGTTGACTGCGATGAGACTTTCTCACCCGTAGCGAAGCTGAAGTCCATCTAAATCATGTTAGCAATTGTCGCATTCTATGATTATGAGATATGGCAAATGGACGTCAAAACGGCATTCCTTAATGGTTTCCTTAAGGAAGAATTGTATATGATGCAGCCGGAAGGTTTTGTCGATCCTAAGAATGCTGACAAGGTGTGCAAGCTCCAACGCTTGATTTATGGGCTGGTGCAAGCATCTTGGAGTTGGAACATTCGCTTTGATGAGATGATCAAAGCGTTTGGGTTTATGCAGACTTATGGAGAAGCCTGCATTTACAAGAAAGTGAGTGGGAGCTCTGTAGCATTTCTCATATTGTATGTGGATGACATACTGTTGATGGGAAATGATATAGAATTCTTGGAAAGCATAAAGGCCTACTTGAACAAGTGTTTTTCAATGAAGGACCTTGGAGAAGCTGCTTATATATTAGGCATCAAGATCAATAGAGATAGATCGAGATGCCTCATTGGTCTTTCACAGAGTACGTACCTTGACAAGATATTGAAGAAGTTCAAAATAGATCAGTTAAAGAAGGGGTTCTTTCCTGTATTGCAAGGTCCGAGATTGAGCACGGCTCAATGCCCGACCACGGCAGAAGATAGAGAAAAGATGAGCGTCGTCCCCTATGCCTCGGCCATAGGGTCTATCACGTATGCTATGCTGTGTACCAGACCTGATGTAAACCTTGCCGTAAGTTTGGTAGGAAGGTACCAAAGTAATCCCGGCATGGAACACTGGACAACGGTCAAGAATATCCTGAAGTACCTGAAAAGGACTAAGGAAATGCTTCTCGTTTATGGAGGTGACGAAGAGCTCGTCGTAAAGGGTTACGTCGATGCTAGCTTCGACACAGATCTGGATGACTCTAAGTCACAAACCGGATACGTGTATATTTTGAATGGTGGGGCAGTAAGCTGGTGCAGTTGCAAGCAAAGCGTTGTGGCGGGATCTACATGTGAAGCGGAGTACATGGCAGCCTCGGAGGCAGCACAAGAAGCAGTCTGGGTGAAGGAGTTCATTACCGACCTAGGAGTCATACCCAATGCGTCGGGCCCGATGACTCTCTTCTGTGACAACACTGGAGCTATTGCCCTTGCCAAGGAGCCCAGGTTTCACAGGAAGACTAGGCATATCAAGCGTCGCTTCAACTCCATTCGTGAAAGTGTTCAAAATGGAGACATAGAGATTTGTAAAGTACATACAGACCTGAATGTAGCAGATCCGTTGACTAAACCTCTCCCTAGAGCAAAACATGATCAACACCAGAACTGCATGGGTGTTCGATTCATCACAATGTAACTAGAATATTGACTCT
This sequence comes from Triticum aestivum, assembly GCF_018294505.1. Classification (NCBI taxonomy): domain Eukaryota; kingdom Viridiplantae; phylum Streptophyta; class Magnoliopsida; order Poales; family Poaceae; genus Triticum; species Triticum aestivum. Next base: position 562,126,248 of record NC_057812.1, on the reverse strand, counting down.
AGTGCAAGTGGGAGACTGTTGGAAATATGCCCTAGAGGCAATAATAAAATGGTTATTATTATATTTCTTTGTTCATGATAATTGTCTATTGTTCATGCTATAATTGTGTTATCCGGAAATCGTAATACATGTGTGAATACATAGACCACAACACGTCCCTAGTGAGCCTCTAGTTGACTAGCTCGTTGATCAAAGGATAGTCATGGTTTCGTGACTATGGACATTAGATGTCATTGATAACGGGATCACATCATTAGGAGAGAATGATGTGATGGACAAGACCCAATCCTAAGCTTAGCTCAAAGATCGTGTAGTTCGTTTGCTGTAGCTTTTCTGAATGTCAAGTATCATTTCCTTAGACCATGAGATTGTGCAACTCCCAGATACCGTAGGAGTGCCTTGGGTGTGCCAAACGTCACAACGTAACTGGGTGACTATAAAGGTACATTACAGGTATCTCTGAAAGTGTCTGTTGGGTTGGCACAAATTGAGACTGGGATTTGCCACTCCGTATGACGGAGAGGTATCTCTGGGCCCACTCGGTAATGCATCATCATAATGAGCTCATTGTGATCAAGTGGTTGATCACGGGATCATGCATTACGGTACAAGTAAAGTGACTTGCCGGTAACGAGACTGAACAAGGTATTGGGATACCGACGATCGAGTCTCGGGCAAGTAACGTACCGATTGACAAAGGGAATTGTATACGGATTGATTGAATCCTTGACATCGTAGTTCATCTAATGAGATCATCGTGGAGCATGTGGGAGCCAACATGGGTATCTAGATCCCGCTGTTGGTTATTGACCGGAGAGGCTTCTCGGTCATGTCTGCATGTCTCCCGAACCCGTAGGGTCTATACACTTAAGGTTCGGTGACGCTAGGGTTGTAGAGATATTAGCACACGGTAACCCGAAAGGTGTTCGGAGTCCCGGATGAGATCCCGGACGTCACGAGGAGTTCCGGAATGGTCCGGAGGTAAAGATTCATATATAGGAAGTCCAGTTTCGGCCATCGGGAAGGTTTTGGGGGTCACCGGTATTGTACCGGGACCACCGGAAGGGTCCTGTGGGTCCACCGGGTGGGGCCACCTATCCCGGAGGGCCCCATGGTCTGAAGTGGGAGGGGAACCAGCCCCTAGTGGGCTGGTGCACCCCCCTTGGGCCTCCCCTTGCGCCTAGGGTTAGAAACCCTAGGGGTGGGGGCGCCACCCTTGCCTTGGGGGGCAAGGCACCCCCCTTGGCCGCCGCCCCCCTAGGAGATTGGATCTCCTAGGGCCCCCCTAGGCACCCTATATATAGTGGGGGGGAGGGAGGGCTGCGCACCCAAGCCCCTGGCCTCTCCCTCTCCCTCCTGTGACACTCCTCCGTCTCCCAGCGCTTGGCGAAGCCCTGCCGAGATCACTGTTGCTTCCACCACCACGCCGTCGTGCTGCTGGATCTTCATCAACCTCTCCTTCCCCCTTGCTGGATCGAGAAGGAGGAGACGTCTCCCAACCGTATGTGTGTTGAACGCGGAGGTGCTGTCCGTTCGGCACTAGGTCATCGGTGATTAGAATCACGCCGAGTACGACTCCATCAACCCCGTTCTCTTGAACGCTTCCGCTCGTGATCTACAAGGGTATGTAGATGCACTCCTCTCTCCCTCATTGCTAGATGACTCCATAGATTGACCTTGGTGATGAGTAGAAAATTTTAAAATTATGCTACGTTCCCCAACACCAGCAAGCGTTGCGGCGCTATCACTGCCGCAAGATTCGCTCCAGGACGCTCAAGACGGGTGACCTGGTCCTGAGGAGGGTCCTCTCCAGGGAAGGCTTGCACAAGCTTTCACCCATGTGGGAGGGCCCGTTCAGGGTCGTCCACATCACCAGGCCTGGCGCCGTGCGCTTTGAGACGCAAGAGGAGACACCTATCCAAAACGCCTGGAACATCCAGCACCTCCGGAAGTTCTACCCATGAAGCAAGGCCCAGTGCCTGAGAAGCAAGGCCCAGAGCCTGTGAAGCAAGGCCCAGAGCCTATGAAGCAAGGCCCAGTGCCTGAGAAGCAAGGCCTAGAGCCTGTGAAGCAAGGCCCAGAGCCTATGAAGCAAGGCCCGGTGCCTGTGAAGAATCGCTGCCCCTGACACTCTCACGTAATAATGAGTTGGGGCTGTGCACGCCTCGGAGTCTCAGGAGCACCGGCCTCAGGCCCTGGGGCTCCCTCCCACGCCTAGTGGACAGCACTTAGCTCCGCGCTGGTGAGAAGACTTGAAGACTAGATTAGGTGCCGGATGCGGCTTTTCATTTGCTTTCCATAGTTGGCTTGCTTTTCCTTAATCGAGTTTGCCTTTGGCGTTCCTTGCTGATTTGGTCCCTTCGCCTTTTACCGTGTTTTTCGGCTATGGTTTACCCATGATCTCTCTCTCTCGCATACCCCGCGAGGGGGCTAGGCAGGTCACCCTCGCTCGATCCTGGAAGCTGGCGCAACTCTCCTAAATCTGTGCCCCTCGGGTACCGTGATGCAAAGCACCAAGTCAAGGTTTGGGTGAATGGTAAAATCCTCTAGCGCACCCCCTAACAAATTCTTGCAGTTCCTGAGCAAACGCAGATATCTCGTGAAGGAAGGGGCATCCCAAACACGCCAGGTTAGGTTATCTCTGCGCAAAATAACAGCATTGCATGGGAATAATACGCATGTTGCATTAACCAAGAACCATACTTCGATACACGCCCCTCTGGGCCCATACTGCTTTCATTTTCTGGTGCAGGAAAAGAAAGGAAAAAACCAAACAAAGCGGTGTTTCAGCAATCCGCGAGGGCAGGCCCTTAGCGACGCCCAAGCCTAGCTAGACCCCTCCTCGCGCTTCACGGAGGCGTGATGACGAGATGACCTGCTGCCTCCTTCGAAGCGAGCGTGGCGGCGCGGCGGCTAATCGTAGCCACTTCTGCTAGAGCTGTCGCAGGAGGGAGAGCCGCCGTAGCTGGAGGAGATGCGGTCACCGCTGAGGGCAGGCTCGCCCTCACCCTTGTCACGACCGTCGCCAAGGTCGAGCACCTCCTCACCGTCGTTCGTCTTGGGGCAGCACCCGGCGTGGCGGCCATCTTCCCCGAACACCCTCACGTAGAGGGTCGACCTGCCGCCATACTTGAAGTGGAGCGTGCACCGCCTGCCCAGGCCGCGGGGCGGGCAAACGTCTGCCAGCCACGGGCCAGGGCTATGTTGCCCGCGGCAGAAGTCTTGACCATGACCCAGGAGGCCTTGCTGCAGTAACCATCCACCTGCAACCAGAGCCCCCTGGACCAGGGGCCGGCAGCTCATCGACAAGGAAGCGCGGAAGCTGGAGACAGTTGCCGGCCGGGTTTTCCGACCAAACAACGAACTCCGGCGACGCCTCAACTGAATGGAAGCATGGGCGGGGAGGCCTCGCCACCATCGCGCACCTCCCCCCGTCAACTGGACCGCCACGGTTGGGATGGCCCCCTCCGCGTGTCGTGGCGCCGCCTTGACGGTGGGCCATGGCGGGGGTCGCAGCGTGCTTGCGCGGGCGGCCGCGACCGCGCTTGGGCACCAGGGAACTAGGGCCCTCGCGAGGGGCCTTTCCCTTCTCGGCGGCAGAGAACTTCCTTTGAGGCGCCATCGGAGGCACTCCAAGCAATGGAGCAAGAAGGAGGAAGCAAGCAAGGAAGAGATGGGCAACGGGGGCTCCGCCCCCTCCCCATTTATGGCAAGAGAAGGCCAACCGGCGTCTCCCATGATCGTAGGTAATGAGGGTTTCCCTTGCATGTCGCAGGGACTTGTCAAGTCGTGCAGTCGCCGAAGCAACATGGGGAAGCGGAGACGCCCACGTCCAATTAACCACCACGCGTCAACCGAGGCCATAGGCTTTTGGGGCCCGCGGTGCTCCGAACTTTACCCTTGGCTTCGCCGCGAAGCCAAGCCCAAGCGCACCTTGGGCCCGGGGGCTACTGTCGGTGTTTTTGGAACGGGGGTCCCCAGACTTGCCTACCTGCGGCCCGCGGCGTGGCTGAGCCAGCAGGCCGTAGGGCCCATCTTCACCAACAAAGCGCCCAAGACCCTCGTGAGGGGCCAAGCCTCGCGAGGCGGATGACGCAAGACCTCCTCTGGAGTGGGCTAGCCAAGCAGGCTCACGAGGAGCGGAGATATCAAGGCGAGGTGAACCTCACGAGGCTCTCATGACGTGAGCCGTGACGATCGACACCAGGCAGGCGCCAGCGCGCACAACGTCCTTGTTTCCTCTTTGGTGCAAAGGGGGCAAGTGCAGCCGCGGAGTACCGAGGCCTCAAGCAAAGGTTGCCATTTCGGTGCAACAAGACCAAGACCATGGACTGCAAGACGGAGGTCACCATGGAGCCCAGAACAACGTCACCACCAGAACTTTGTGCAGGCGAAGACTACTTTTGTCAGGATAGCTTGTACTAGTTGTCCCCCTTTAAATTAGCCCGCCATTGTTGGATCCCTTCCCGCTCGATATTTGGGAAGAGGACCAGGGCCTCTATAAATAGGACTAGCCACCACAGTGGAGGGGGGATCACCTCATCTTAGCTAGAGAGAGGAGGAGAGAGAGACCACCCCCACACACAAGCTCACCGAGCACAAGAACGCCTCAACCTCAGGAGGTCGTTCTTCACTTGTATTGTTCATCATCAGCCCAAGAGGCAATTCACCACCACCACACTGGAGTAGGGTATTACACCACAACAGTGGCCCGAACCAGTATAAACCCTGTGTCATTCTGTGTTGTGAGTTCGTCCGCAAGATCTTAGCGAGCTAGAGCGTAGATCGGTTGGAGGGAAAGACTTCGCGCGCACCCTAGTGTTCGAACCTTAAGGGTTTGCCGGAACCCCACATCCCGACAGATTTAGAGGAACACACGTGTCATAGTAGAGGCGCGCACGTAGCATGTACACGTACGTACAGCGGCCAGTGTGCAAGAAAGAAAATACGGCCACATATGTACATACGGGCAGGGTCTTGAATGCCTACTCGCGCATATGTACGGCCAGAGCTCGTGTACATGGTTGGGTCGGAACGGAGAAACAGCGTCGTCATGTTCATGGGGAGCCAACCGGCTGGTCTCGGTCCTTACCTATCAGATAAGTGTGCACAACACCATCTTCTCACTGAATCATTTGTCAAATGATTTAAATATTTTCCACGTGAGTCTAGGGTGTCATTTATGCTTTATGATGAACCATATACCATTTCACTAGAGAACTTTGCTTACCATTGCAAACTTCCATTTTGGGGTTCGCTTGATGTGCCAGCAAAGGCTGAGTATGAGACCTTCTTGACTAGCCTTTGCTACGGTGAAAATAGGGGAGTAAGGCAAGGAAGAATAAAGAGCATTCACTTTCCCACAATTCAGTACCTTGCATTATTTAACGGGAAATGCATAGTAGGCAAGCAAGACTGTAGCATACTTTGTTCGCTAGACTTGAGCCTCATTCACAGCGCTCTAACTGGTGAAAGGATTTATAACCTTGGAGCGATTGTTGCATGTAGACTTTAGAATAACGCCAAAAGTGGATGGTTCTATGGTGGAATTTATGCCACACGTTTAGCACGAGGACTAGGTGTTTCACCTTTGCCCTTTGATCCTATCCTTCCCACTCGGTATTTAGATTTTGATGCTTTAAAATAGCATAAGATTCTCTCGGGAAGGGCTAATAACTTTGAAGGAAATATGCCCTAGAGGCAATAATAAAGTTGTTATTTATATTTCCTTATATCATATGATAAATGTTTATTATTCATGCTAGAATTGTATTAACCAGAAACTTAGTACATGTGTGAATACATAGACAAACAAAGTGTCACTAGTATGCCTCTACTTGACTAGCTCATTGAATCAAAGATGGTTATGTTTCCTAACCGTAGACATGAGTTGTCATTTGATTAATGGGATCACATCATTAGAGAATGATGTGATTGACTTGACCCATTCCGTTAGCTTAGCATGATGATCGTTTAGTTTGTTGCTATTGCTTTCTCCATAACTTATACATGTTCCTATGACTATAAGATCATGCAACTCCCGAATATTGGAGGAACACTTTGTGTGCTACCAAACGTCACAACGTAACTGGGTGATTATAAAGGTGCTCTACAAGTGTCTCCGATTGTGTTTGTTGAGTTGGCATAGATCGAGATTAGGATTTGTCACTCCGATTGTCGAAGAGGTATCTCTGGGCCCTCTCAGTAATGCACATCACTATAGGCCTTGCAAGCAATGTGACTAATAAGTTAGTTACGGGATGATGCATTATGGAACGAGTAAAGAGACTTGCTGGTAACGAGATTGAACTTGGTATTGAGATACCGACGATCGAATCTCGGGCAAGTAACATACAGATGACAAAGGGAACAACCTCTATCGTTATGCGGTTTGACCGATAAAGATCTTCGTAGAATATGTGGAAGCCAATATGAACATCCAGGTTACACTATTGCTTATTGACCGGAGATGTGTCTCGGTCATGTCTACATAGTTCTCGAACCTGTAGGGTCCGCACGCTTAACGCTCGGTGACGATCGGTATTATGAGTTTATGTGTTTTGATGTACCGAAGGTAGTTCGGAGTTCTGGATGTGATCATAGACATGACGAGGAGTCTCGAAATGGTCGAGACATAAAGAATGATTTATTGGACGGGTATATTCAGACACCGGAAGTATTCCAGGTGATTTTGGAAAAAGACCGAAGTACAGGAGGGTTACCAGAACCCCTGGGAGAACTAATGGGCCACATGGGCCTTAGTGGAGAGAGAGGGCCAGCCAGGGTAGGCTGCGCGCCCCCTCCCCCTCTGGTCCGAATTGGACTAGGGAAGGGGGGCGACGCCCCCCTTTCCTTCTCCCTCTCCTCCTTCCTTCCCCCTGCTAGTAGGAGTAGGAAAGGGAAGTCCTAATCCTACTAGGAGGGTGACTCCTCCTCTCTTGGCACGCCCCAAGGGCCGGCCGGCCTCCCCCATTGCTCCTTTATATATGGGGGCAGGGGACACCCTATAACACACAAGTTGATTGTTTCCAGTCGTGTGCGGTGCCCCCCTCCATCATAATCCACCTCGGTCATATCGTAGCAGTGCTTAGGCGAAGCCTTGTTCCGGTAGCATCATCATCACCGTCATCACACCGTCGTGCTGACGAAGCTCTCCCTCGACAAGCTAAATGTGTGCAGATCGCGGAGGTGTCATACTTTCGGTACTAGGATCGGTCGATTGTGAAGACGTATGACTACATCAACCATGTTGTCATAATGCTTCCGCTTATGGTCTACGAGGGTACGCAGACAATACTCTCCCCTGTCGTTGCTATCTATCACCATGATCTTGCGTGTGCATAGGAATTTTTTTAAATTACTACGTTCCCCAACAGTGGCATCAGAGCCAGGTTTATGCGTAGATGTTATATGCACAAGTTGAACACAAAGGAGTTGCGGGTGTGGGTATATACATATTGCTTGCCGTCACTAGTTGTTTCTTGATTTGGCGGTATTGTCGGATGAAGCGGCCCAGACCGACATTACGCGTATGCTTACGCGAGACTGGTTCTACCGACGTGCTTCGCACACAGGTGGCTGGTGGGTGTCAGTTTCTCCAACTTTAGTTGAATCAGATTCAATAAACAGAGTTCTTTCCGATGATCAAAAATCAATCACTATACCGCGTTGTGGTTTTTGATGCGTAGGTAAGAATGGTTCTTACTTAGCCCGTAGCAGCCACATAAAACTTGCAACGACAAAGTAGAGGACGTCTAACTTGTTTTTGCAAGGCATGTTGTGATGTGATATGGTCAAGACATGATGCTAAATTTTATTGTATGAGATGATCATGTTTTGTAACACAGTAATCGGCAACTGGCAGGACCCATATGGTTGTCGCTTTATTGTATGAAATGCAATCGCCATGTAATTGCTTTGCTTTATCACTAAGCGGTAGCAATAGTCGTATAAGCAATAGTTGGCGAGACGACAACGATGCTTCGATGGAGATCAAGGTGTCAAGCCAGTGACGATGGTGATTATGGCGGTGCTTTGGAGATGGAGATCAAAGGCACAAGATGATGATGGCCATAGCATATCACTTATATTGATTGCATGTGATGTTTATCCTTTATGCATCTTATTTTGCTTAGTTCGACGGTAGCATTATAAGATGATCTCTCACTAAATTTCAAGGTATAAGTGGTCTCCCTGAGTATGCATCATTGCTACAGTTCGTCGTGCCGAGACACCACGTGATGATCGGGTGTGATAAGCTCTACGTTCCCATACAACGGGTGCAAGCCAGTTTTGCACACGCAGAATACTCGGGTTAAACTTGACGAGCCTAGCATATGTAAATATGGCCTCAGAACACTAAGATCGAAAGGTCGAGCGTGAATCATATAGTAGATAAGATCACATAGTGATGTTCACCATTGAAAACTACTCCATCTCACATGATGATCGGACATGGTTTAGTTGATATGGATCACGTGATCACTTAGATGATTAGAGAGATGTCTATCTAAGTGGGAGTTCTTAAGTAATTTGATTAATTGAACTTTAATTTATCATGAACTTAGTACCTGATAGTATTTTGCATATCTTTGTTGTTGTAGATAGATGGCCCGTGTTGTTGTTCCGTTGAATTTTAATGCGTTCCTAGAGAAAGCTAAGTTGAAAGATGATGGTAGCAACTACACGGACTGGGTCCGTAACTTGAGGATTATCCTCATTGCTGCACAGAAGAATTACATCCTGGAAGCACCGCTAGGTGACAAACCCGCTGCAGGAGCAACACCAGATGTTGTGAACACCTGGCAAAGCAAAGCTGATGACTACTCGATAGTTCAGTGTGCCATGCTTTACGGCTTAGAATCGGGACTTCAACGATGTTTTGAGCACCATGGAGCATATGAGATGTTCCAGGAGTTGAAGTTAATATTTCAAGAAAATGCTCGGATTGAGAGATATGAAGTCTCCAATAAGTTCTATAGCTGCAAGATGGAGGAGAATAGTTCTGTCAGTGAACATATACTCAGAATGTCTGGGTACCACAACCACTTGACTCAACTAGGAGTTAATCTTCCAGATGATATTTTCATTGACAGAGTTCTTCAATGACTGCCACCAAGCTACAAGAGCTTCGTGATGAACTATAATATGCAAGGGATGGATAAGACGATTCATGTGCTCTTCGCAATGCTAAAGGCTGCAGAGGTAGAAACCAAAAAGGAGCATCAAGTGTTGATGGTTAACAAGACTACCAGTTTCATGAAAAAGGGTAAAGGGAAGAAGGGGAACTTCAAGAAGAACAGTAAGCCAGTTGTTGCTCAAGTGAAGAAACCCAAGTCTGGACCTAAGCCTGAGACTGAGTGCTTCTACTGCAAAAGAATTGGGCAATGGAAGCGAAACTTCCCCAAGTATTTGGCGGAGAAGAAGGATGGAAAAGTGAAAGGTATATTTGATATACATGTTATTGATGTGTACCTTACTAATGCTCGCAGTAGTGCCTGGGTATTTGATACTGGTTCAGTCGCTAACATTTGTAACTCAAAACAGGGGCTATGGATTAATCGAAGATTGGCTAAGGACGAGGTGACGATGCGCGTGGGAAATGGTTCCAAAGTCGACGTGATTGTCATCGGCACGCTACCTCTACATCTACCTTTGGGATTAGTTTTAGACCTAAATAATTGTTATTTGGTGCCAGCGTTGAGCATGAACATTATATCTGGATCTTGTTTGATGTGAGATGGTTATTCATTTAAATCAGAGAATAATAGTAGTTCTATTTATATGACTAATATCTTTTATGGTCATGCACCCTTAATGAGTGGTCTATTTTTACTAAATCTTGATAGTAGTGATACGCATGTTCATAGTATTGAAGCCAAAAGATGCAGAGTTGATAATGATAGTGCAACTTATTTGTGGCACTGCCGTTTAGGTCATGTTGGTGTAAAGCATATGAAGAAACTCCATTCTGATGGACTTCTGGAATCACTTGGTACTTGCGAGCCATGCCTCATGGGCAAGATGACTAAAACTCCGTTCTCCGAAAAAATGGAGCAAGCAACAGAGTTATTAGAAATCATACATACTGATGTATGTGGTCCAATGAACATTGAAGCTCACGGAGGATATTGTTTTTTCTCACCTTCACAGATGATTTGAGCATAATGGGTATATCTACTGAATCAAACATAAGTCTGAAACATTTGAAAAGTTCAAAGAATTTCAGAGTGAAGTGGAAAATCATCGTAACAAGAAAATCAAGTTTCTGCGATCTGATCGTGGAGGTGAATATTTGAGTTATGAGTTTGGACTTCATTTGAAACAATGCAGAATAGTTTCACAACTCACACCACCTGGAACACCACAATGTAATGGTGTGTCCGAATGTCGTAACTGCACTTTATTAGATATGGTGTGATCTATGATGTCTCTCACTGATTTACCGCTATCGTTTTGGGGTTATGCTTTAGAGACAGATGCATTAACGTTAAATAGGGCACCATCTAAATCCGTTGAGACGACACCTTATGAACTGTGGTTTGGCAAGAAACCCAAGTTGCCGTTTCTTAAAGTTTGGGGCTGCGATGCTTATGTGAAGAAACTTCAACCTGATAAGATCGAACCCAAATCGGAGAAATGTGTCTTCATAGGATACCCAAAGGAGACTGTTGGGTACACCTTCTATCACAAACCCGAAGGCAAGATATTCGTTGCTAAGAATGGATCCTTTCTAGAGAAGGAGTTTCTCTTGAAAGAAGTGAGTGGGGGGGGGGGGGAAGTAGAACTTGATGAGGTAATTGTACCTGCTCCCATATTGGAAAGTAGTTCATCAGTGAAATTAGTTCCAGTGATTCCTACACCAGTAAGTGAGGAAGCTAGTGATGATGATCATGAAACTTCTGATCAAGTTACTACCGAACCTCATAGGTCAACCAGAGTAAGATCCGCACTAGAGTGGTATGGTAATCCTGTTCTGGAAGTCATGTTACTTGACCATGATGAACCTATGAATTATGAGGAAGCGATGATGAGCCCAGATTCCACAAAATGGCTTGAAGCCATGAAATCTGAGATGGGATCCATGTATGATAACAAAGTATGGACTTTGGTTGACTTGCCCGATGATTGGCAGGCCATAGAGAATAAATGGATCTTCAAGAAGAAGACTGACGCTAACGGTAATGTTACTGTCTACAAAGATCGACTTGTTCCAAAAGGTTTTCGACAAGTTCAAGGAGTTGACTACGATGAGACCTTCTCACCCGTAGCGATGCTTAAGTCCGTCTGAATCATGTTAGCAATTGCCGCATTTTACGATTATGAAATTTGGCAAATGGATGTCAAAACTACATTCCTTAATGGATATTTTAAAGAAGAGTTGTATATGATACAACCAGAAGGTTTTGTCGATCCAAAAGGAGCTAACAAAGTGTGCAAGCTCCAACGATCCATTTATGGACTGGTGCAAGCCTCTTGGAGTTGGAATATACACTTTGATAGTGTGATCAAAGCATATGGTTTTATACAGACTTTTGGAGAAGCCCGTATTTACAAAAAAGTGAGTGGGAGCTCTGTAGCATTTCTGATATTATATGTGGATGACATATTGTTGATCGGGAATGATACCAAATTTAATAGCATAAAAGGATACTTTAATAAGATTTTTTCAATGAAAGACCTTGGTGAAGCTGCTTATATATTGGGCATCAAGATCTATAGAGATAGATCAATACACTTAATTGGACTTCCACAAAGCACATACCTTGATAAAGTTTTGAAGAAGTTCAAAATGGATCAGGCAAATAAAGGGTTCTTGCCTGTGTTACAAGGTGTGAAGTTGAGTCAGACTCAGTGCCCAACCACTGCAGAAGATAGAGAGAAAATGAAAGGTGTTCCCTATGCTTCAGCCATAGGCTCTATCATGTATGCAATGTTGTGTACCAGACCGGATGTGTGCCTTGATATCAGTTTAGCAGGGAGGTACTAAAGTAATCCAGGAGTGGAACACTGGACAGCGGTCAAGAACATCCTGAAATACCTGAAAAGGACTAAGGATATGTTTCTCATATATGGAGGTGACAAAGAGCTTGTCGTAAATGGTTACGTCGATGCAAGCTTTGACACTGATGCAGATGACTCTATGTCACAAACCGGATACGTGTTTTTTGTTAAATGGTGGAGCTGTTAGTTGGTGCAGTTCCAAGCAGAGCGTCGTGGCGGGATCTACATGTGAAGCGGAGTACATAGCTGCTTCGGAAGCACCGAATGAAGGAGTCTGGATGAAGGAGTTCATATCTGATTTAGGTGTCATACCTAGTGCATCGGGTCCAATGAAAATCTTTTGTGACAATACTGGTGCAATTGCCTTGGCAAAGGAATCCAGATTTCACAAGAGAACCAAGCACATCAAGAGACGCTTCAATTCCATCCGCGGTCAAGTCAAGGAGGGAGACATAGAGATTTGCAAGATACATACGGATCTGAGTGTTGCAGACCCGTTGACTAAGCCTCTCTCACAAGCAAAACATGATCAGCACCAAGACTCCATGGTGGTTAGAATCATTACTGTGTAATCTAGATTATTGACTCTAGTGCAAGTGGGGGACTGAAGGAAATATGCCCTAGAGGCAATAATAAAGTTGTTATTTATATTTCCTTATATCATGATAAATGTTTATTATTCATGCTAGAATTGTATTAACCGGAAACTTAGTACATGTGTGAATACATAGACAAACATAGTGTCACTAGTATGCCTCTACTTGACTAGCTCATTGAATCAAAGATGGTTATGTTTCCTAACCATAGACATGAGTTGTCATTTGATTAATGGGATCACATCATTAGAGAATGATGTGATTGACTTGACCCATTCTGTTAGCTTAGCACAATGATTGTTTAGTTTGTTGCTATTGCTTTCTCCATAACTTATAGATGTTCCTATGACTATGAGATCATGCAACTCCCGAATACCGGAGGAACACTTTGTGTGCTACCAAACATCACAGCGTAACTGGGTGATTATAAAGGTGCTCTACAGGTGTCTCCGATGGTGTTTGTTGAGTTGGCATAGATCGAGATTATGATTTGTCACTCCGATTGTCGGAGAGGTATCTCTCGGCCCTCTCTGTAATGCACATCACTATAAGCCTCGCAAGCAATTTGACTAATAAGTTAGTTACGGGATGATGCATTACGGAACGAGCAAAGAGACTTGCCGGTAACGAGATTGAACTTGGTATTGAGATACCGACAATCGAATCTCGGGCAAGTAACATATCGATGACAAAGGGAACAACGTATATCGTTATGAAATTTGACCAATAAAGATCTTCGTAGAATATGTGGGAGCCAATATGAACATCCAGGTTCCGCTATTGGTTATTGACCAGACACGTGTCTCGGTCATGTCTACATAGTTCTCGAACACGTAGGGTCCGCACGCTTAACATTTGGTGACAATCGGTATTATGAGTTTATGTGTTTTGATGTACCGAAGGTAGTTCGGACTCCCGGATGTGATCACAGACATGACGAGGAGGCTCGAAATGGTCGAGACATAAAGATTGATATATTGGATGGCTATATTCGGACACCGGAAGTGTTCCGGGTGATTTTGAAGAAAACCGGAGTACCAGAGGTTTACCGGAACCCCCCGGGAGAACTAATGGGCCACATGGGCCTTAGTGGAGAGAGAGAGGGCCGGCCAGGGCAGGCCGTGCGCCCCCTCCCCCTCTAGTCCGAATTGGACTAGGGAAGGAGGGGCGGCGCCCCCTTTCCTTCTCCCTCTCCTCCTTCCTTTCCCCCTCCTAGTAGGAGTACGAAAGGGAAGTCCTACTCCTACTAAGAGGAGGACTCCTCCTTGCTGGCACGCCCCAAGGGCCGGCCGGCCTCCCCCTTGCTCCTTTATATACGGGGGCAGGGGGCACCCTAGAACACACAAGTTGATTGTTTCCAGCCGTGTGCGGTGCCCCCCTTCACCATAATCCACCTCAGTCATATCGTAGCAGTGCTTAGGCGAAGCCCTGTTCCGATAGCATCATCATCACCGTCATCACGCCGTCGTGCTGACGAAGCTCTCGCTCGACACTCTGCTAGATCGTGAGTTCGTGGGACGTCACCGAGCTGAATGTGTGCAGATCGCGGAGGTGCCAGACTTTCGGTACTAGGATTGTTCGATTGTGAAGACGTATGACTACATCAACCGCATTGTCATAACGCTTCCGCTTACGCTCTACGAGGGTACGTAGACAATACTCTCCCCTCTCGTTGCTATGCATCACCATGATTTTGCGTGTGCATGGGAAATTTTTGAAATTACTGCATTCCCCAACAAACTTCACTTATAATTTGTTGTTTAAGCAATCACATGTTGTGGACACATATTTGCCTGCGCCTGCTCTCTTTGATTGTCACAGCAAGGGGATATATTTTGTTCTTGACAGCGAGGCCCGATCTCACAACGCAGCAGTGGTGGCAGCCCAGCAGGCCGAGGCATCCGCACCAAGAGCCTCCGTGAGCTACCACGCCGACTACTACCCTCCAGGCTACTGATTCACTACCAAGTTAGGCCAAAAGCCTAAGCTTGGAGAGTACGTGTCTCTCACCGACATTATATTCATGTTCACATATCATTCCATTTGTCAGTGTTCACACTTTTTCATTGTATCATCCATGCTTAGATTTATTTTTCTTGCTTTCTTCTTGTGTGTTTGCAAAACTTTAGAAAAACAAAAAAATAGTTGTAGCTAGTTTACTTTCTATGCATGCTCAGTAGTAGCACCAAAAAGAAAATCCAAAAATATTTCCTTGTTCTTCTTTTGCTTGTTGGGAGCTTTCCCGTGTAAATAGTTTTTCTCATTTTTGCTTTCTATTTGCTTGTTGAAGAAAACCAAAAACTCCAAAAAAAAATCAGTGTGTTCCTCTGAATTTCTTTTCTTGTATTCGAGTTGTATCGAGGAGAAGACCACGATGAAAATGTTGAGTGGCTCTCACATGAATAATTGTTGAGCTAATAAGAGCCCATCTTACCTTGTCTTCTCCTGTTGAATAAAATATTTTGCAGATTCCAGCTTAGTTCATGGCACTCTTGCACTATTATTATTTTCATATCATTCGGTCGTGCAAGTGAAAGGCAATAATGACGATATTCGATGTGCTGGCCGTGGCAAAGAGAAACTGCTATGAACTCGACTTGTCTTGTCTGTGTAAATATGTTTAACCTAGTGCTACCTCTTGAGCATGTGTTGGTTTTCCCTTGAAGAGGAAAGGGTGATGCAGCAAAGTAGCGTAAGTATTTCCCTCAGTTTTTGAGAACCAAGGTATCAATCCAGTAGGAGACTACACGCAAGTCCCTCGTATCTGCACAAACAATCAAGAACCTTGCAACCAACGCGATAAAGGGGTTGTCAATCCCTTCACGGGCACTTGCAAAAGTGAGATTTGATAAAGATAATAAGGTAAATATTTTTGGTATTTTTGTTGTTTAGATTGAAAAGTAAAGGTTGCAAAATAAACGGCAACAGAAATAGCTAGTTGACAAGAAAATAATATAATAGAGAATAGACCCGGGGGCCATAGGTTTCACTAGTGGCTTCTCTCAAGATAGCATAATCTACGGTGGGTGAACAAATTAATGTCGAGCAATTGATAGAAAAGCGCATAGTTATGAGAATATCTAGGCATGATCATGTATATAGACATCACGTCCGTGACAAGTAGACCAAAATGATTCTGCATCTACTACTATTACTCCACACATCGACCGCTATCCAGCATGCATCTAGAGTATTAAGTTCATAAGAACAGAGTAACGCATTAGGCAAGATGACATGTTGTAGAGGGATAAACTCAAACAATATGATGTAAACCCCATCTTTTTATCCTCGATGGCAACAATACAATAAGTGTCGTTTCCCTTTCTGTCACTCGGACCAAGCACCGCGGGATTGAACCCAAAGCTAAGCACTTCTCCCATTGCAAGAAAGATCGATCTAGTGGGCCAAACCAAACTGATAATTCGAAGAGACTTGCAAAGATATTTAAATCATGCATAAAAGAATGTAGAGAAAAATCAAATATTGTTCATAGATAATCTTGATCATAAACCCACAATTCATCGGATCTCGACAAACACACCGCAAAAATAATTACATCGAATAGATCTCCAAGAGAATCGAAGAGAACTTTGTATTGAGATCCAAAGAGAGAGAACAAGCCATCTAGCTAATAACTATGCACCTGAAGGTCTGTGGTAAACTACTCACACATCATCGGAGAGGCTATGGTGTTGATGTAGAAGCCCTCCGTGATCGATTCCCCCTCCGGTGGAGCGCAGGAAAAGGCCCCAAGATGGGATCTCACGGGTACAGAAGGTTGCAGCGGTGGAAATAGGGTTTCATGGTGCTCCTGGATGTTTTCAGGGTATATTAGTATATATAGGCGAAAGAAGTAGGTCGGTGTAGCCTCGAGGGGCCCATGAGGGTGGGGGCGCGCGTGCCCCCCCTGGGAGCGCCCTCCTGCCTCGTGGCTTCCTCGGTGCTTCCTTGACGTCCACTCCAAGTCTCCTGGATTGCTTTTGTTCCAAAAATGATCCTCGCGAAGGTTTCATTCCGTTTGATATTCCTTTTCCGTGAAACACTGAAATAGGTAAAAAAACAACAATTTGCACTGGGCCTTCGGTTAATATGTTAGTCCCAAAAATAATATAAAAGTGCATAAAAAAGCCCATTAAACATCCAAAATAGATGATATAATAACATGGAACAATCAAAAATATAGATACGTTGGAGACATATCAAGCATCCCCAAGCTTAATTCCTTCTCATCCTCGAGTAGGTAAATGATAAAAACAGAATTTTTGATGTGGAATGCTACCTAACATAATTTTCAAAGTAATTCTCTTTATTGTGGCATGAATGTTCAGATCCGAAAGATTCAAGATAAAAGTTTAATATTGACATAAAAATAATAATACTTCAAGCATACTAACTAAGCAATTATGTCTTCCCAAAATAACATGGCCAAAGAAAGCTTATCCCTACAAAATCATATAGCTTGGCTATGCTTCATTTTCGTCACACAAGAATGCTCTCATCATGCACAACCCTGATGACAAGCTAAGCAATTGTTTCATACTTTAGTAATCTCAAACTTTTTTCAACTTTCACGCAATACATGAGTGTGAGCCATGGACATAGCACTATGGGTGGAATAGAATATAATGATGGGGGTGTGTGGAGAGGACAAAAAGGAGAAAGTCTCACATTGACGCAGCTAATCAACGGGCTAGGGAGATGTCCATCAATTGATGTCAATGCAAGGAGTAGGGATTGCCATGCAACGGATGCACTAGAGCTATAAATGTATGAAAGCTCAACAAAAGAAACTAAGTGGGTGTGCATCCAACTTGCTTGCTCACAAGACCTAGGGCATTTGAGGAAGCCCATTGTTGGAATATACAAGCCAAGTTCTATAATGAAAAATTCCCACTAGTATATGAAAGTGACAAAATAAGAGACTCTCTATCATAAAGATCATGGTGCTACTTTCAAGCACAAGTGTGGGAAAAAAGGATAGTAGCATTGTCCCTTTGTCTTTTTTTCCTTTTTTCTCTTTTTAGGACAATGCTCTATTAATGATGATCATCACACTTCTATTTATTTACAACTCAATGATTACAACTCGATACTAGAATAAAATATGACTCTATATGAGTGCCTCCAGCGGTGTACCGGGATGGGCAATGAATCAAGAGTGACATGTATGATAAATTATGCATGGTGGATTTGTCACAAATACAATGTCAACTACATGATCATGCAAGGCAATATGACAATGATGAAGCGTGTCATAATAAATGAAGCGGTGGAAAGTTGCATGGCAATATATCTCGGAATGGCTATGGAAATGCTATAATAGGTAGGTATGGTGGCTGTTTTGAGGAAGATATTAGGAGGTTTATGTGTGATAGAGCATATCATATCACGGGGGTTGGATGCACCGGCGAAGTTTGCACCAACTCTCAAGGTGAGAAAGGGCAATGCACGGTACCGAAGAGGCTAGCAATGATGGAAAGGTGAGAGTGCGTATAATCCATGGACTCAACATTAGTCATAAAGAACTCACATACTTATTGCAAAAATCTACAAGTCATCAAAAACCAAGCATTACGCGCATGCTCCTAGGGGGACAGATTGGTAGGAAAAGGCCATCGCTCGTCCCCGACTGCCACTCATAAGGATGACAATCAAAGAACACCTCATGTTTCAAATTTGTCACACAACGGTCACCATACGTGCATGCTACGGGACTTGCAAACTTCAACACAAGTATTTCTCAAATTCACAACTACTCAACTAGCACGACTCTAATATTACCATCTTCATATCTCAAAACAATCATCAAGTATCAAACTTCTCATAGTATTCCATGCACTTTTTATGATAGTTTTTATTATACCCATCTTGGATGCCTATCATATTAGGACTAATTTCATAGCCAAAGCAAATTACCATGCTGTTCTAAAAGACTCTCAAAATTATATAAGTGAAGCATGAGAGATCAATAATTTCTATAAAACAAAACCACCACCGTGCTCTAAAAAGATATAAGTGAAGCACTAGAGCAAAATTATCTAGCTCAAAAGATATAAGTGAAGCACATAGATTATTCTAATAAATTCCGATTCATGTGTCTCTCTCCAAAAGGTGTGTACAACAAGGCTGATTGTGGTAAACTAATAAGAAAAGACTCAAATCATACAAGACACTACAAGCAAAACACATATCATGTGGTGAATAAAAGTATAGCCTCAAGTAAAGTTACCGATGGACGAAGACGAAAGAGGGGATGCCTTCCGAGGCATCCCCAAGCTTAGGCTTTTGGTTGTCCTCAAATTTTACCTTGGGGTGCCATGGGCATCCCCAAGCTTAGGCTCTTGCCACTCCTTATTCCAAAATCCATCAAATCTTTACCCAAAACTTGAAAACTTCACAACGCAAAACTCAACAGAAAATCTCATGAGCTCCGTTAGTATAAGAAAACAAATCACCACTTCAAGGTACTGTAATGAACTCATTCTTTATTTATATTGGTGTTAAACCTACTATATTCCAACTTCTCTATGCTTCATTGTTATGACCGGCATATTAGGGGCTTAGCCCAGTGGGTTGTGGCCCAAGTTATCTTATCGTTATTAGGGGCTTAGCCCAATTATCTTATCGTTATTAGGGTCGTTTCCTTAGGAGTCAAGTAAACCTCTCTATATAAGGAGAGGAGATGTATCAAATCTAATCAAGAAAGAAGCAATCAGTATTTGCTCGGCTTCCCTTAGGGAGCCGGGAGACCTAACCCTAGCCGCCTCTTGCGTCGCCGCCGCCTCTTCTCCACCATGCAAGGACGGTGCCCAGCCACCGGCCGCCGCGCCCTCGACCTCATCTTCCTCCATCTTTCCCCTGCAATCTTCGCCTTACAGCCGGCAGAGCCCTAGCTCCTAACACCTTGGTATCAGGTAGCTCAGTTCTGATCATGTCATCGCCGCCGCCCATCCCGTCGCTTCCGCTGCCGACCATCACCACCGCGTCGCTGCCCTCCCCATCTGCGCCGCTGGTCGCATCCTCTAGCGCTGCCACCACCCAGATGACGGCGCCGCCACCACCCAGATGACGGCGCCGCCACCACCCAGATGACGGCGCCGCCACCACCCAGATGACGGCGCCGCCACCACCCAGATGACGACGCCCTCCACCGCGCCACCGGCGGCCGTCTACTCCCCGGTGGAGATCACCGGGGTCCTCAACGATCTTGTCACCGTCGTCGAGGGGATACGACTATACCTAGCCAGCCCCTACGGGCCACCGGCCGCCGCAATCGGGCTAGCCGCCCTGCCGTTGTATTTGGCACCCGCGGCGCCGACCGGGCCTCTACACCACCACTGGCCGCTTCAGCCGCCGCCCGTCGTCGTGCCCCAATGGCCGGCGCCGGCCCACGCC
This sequence comes from Triticum aestivum, assembly GCF_018294505.1. Taxonomy (NCBI): domain Eukaryota; kingdom Viridiplantae; phylum Streptophyta; class Magnoliopsida; order Poales; family Poaceae; genus Triticum; species Triticum aestivum. The sequence continues at coordinate 562,106,254 of NC_057812.1, read as the reverse complement.
GCGTCACCCACGCCACCCGGGTCCTCGCCACCACCGCCCAGGCAACCCTGGTAGCCGCCGCACCCCGGGGCCACCGCAACGCTGGTTGGGCCGCTCCATTCCTCGCTGCAGCTACAGCCAGCCCCCGCCACCGCCCTGATTTGGCCACAATGGCCGACCGCGGCCATCGCCGCGCCCGCCGCCTCCGCCGTTTCCAGGCAGCAGCTGCTGCCACTGCCAGCACCTCCGCCGCCCAGCACCGGGCTGACTACAACCGCGCCGATGGGCGTGCCGATTCAGCAAGTGCAGTTCCCGCCCTCGCCGTCCCAGTTTCCGGCCTGGTTGGCCGGGATGTCACCGCCGCTAGTCTACACCATGGCCGCGGACCTGCCGGCACCCTCCCTGCCGTACGACGGGCCCTTTGGCTCCGTGGGTTTGCACGCTGGCTTCGACGGGCCACCGCTTTCCTGTGGACCACCTGTGCACACCGGACCAACGCCATCGCTGCTCCGTACCGCCGAGCCATACACTCACGGCGGTCATGCTCAGACACCGCCGCGCTTTGCCAAGCTCGCCTTCGCCACCTACGACGGCGCCGAGGACCCCCTCAACTGGCTCAACCAGTGCGAGCAGTTCTTTCGGGGGCAATGGACGCTCGCGTTGGACCGCACCTGGCTCGCCTCTTATCACCTCCGCGGCGCTGCACATACGTGGTACTACGCCCTCAAGCAGGACGAGGGCGGCATGCCGCCATGGGAGCGTTTTCGTGAGTTCTTCCTCCTTTGATTCGTCCTGCCGATACGTGGGAGCCGGCTGGCGGAGTTGGGCTGTCTTCCCTTCACCTGTATGGTGCAGGACTACACCGACCGCTTTCAGGCCCTATCGTGCCACGCGTCCGGCGTGATGGCTCACCAGCGGGCCAACCTCTTCGTCGGCGGTCTACCAGATCATATCCGTGTGGACGTCGAGTTGTAGGGGCCCCAAGAGCTCCAGATGGCCATGTACTACGCCCGTGGGTTCGAGCGCCGCGCGGTGGCCATCCAGCAGGCATCACCGTCCCGGGCCGCTGGGCCACCACCCTGGCCGGATGTTCCCGCATAGGGTCGGCCTACTCAGGCTTTCGCAGCACCCCTTGCCACGACCGCGGCGCGCCCGTTCCGCCGGCTCACCTCGGCCGAGCTACTCGAGCGTCGCCACCAAGGGTTGTGCTTCAACTGCGACGAGACCTACATGCCCAGCCATGTCTGCCCCCGACTCTTCTACCTAGAGGCTGCAGACTACATTGAGGAGGACGACATCGCCGCCGAGCTCGGCGACCTGGCCGCCCCAGCTGTCGTGGAGGTGTTTGACGCTGTTTGATCACCTCGAGGAGTTCAGCAAGCGCTTCCCCGCCTTACAGCTCGAGGACGAACTGTTTGTGCAGGCGGGGAGAAGTGTTATGACCGGCATATTAGGGGCTTAGCCCAGTGGGCTGTGGCCCAAGTTATCCTATCGTTATTAGGGGCTTAGCCCAATTATCTTATCGTTATTAGGGTCGTTTGCTTATGAGTCAAGTAAACCTCTCTATATAAGAAGAGGAGATGTATCAATCTAATCAAGCAATAAGCAATCAGTATTTGCTCGGCTTCCCTTAGGGAGCCGGGAGACCTAACCCTAGCCGCCTCTTGCGCCGTCGACGCCTCTTCTCCACCACGCAAGGACGGCACCCAGCCGCCGGCCGCCGCGCCCTCGACCTCGTCTTCCACCATCTTTCCCCTACAATCTCCGCCCTACAACCGGCAGAACCCTAGCTCCTAACATTCATACCCCCCGATACTAGCCATAGATTCATCAAAATAAGCAAACAACACACGAAAAACAGAATCTGTCAAAAATAGAACAGTCTGTAGAAATATATATCAAACGTATACTTATGTAACCCTAAAAATTCTGAAATAAATTGATAGACGTGAGGAATTTTTCTATTAATCATCCACAAAAAGAATCAACCTAATATCCCTCACCAGTAAAAAAATGGCAGCTAATCTCGTGAGCACTAAAGTTTCTATTTTTTACAGCAAGATCGCAAAGACTTTCCCCAAGCCTTCCCAAAGGTTCTACTTGGCACAAACACTAATTAAAAACATAAAACCACATCTAAACAGAAGTTGGATGAATTATTTATTACTAAACAGAAACAAAAAGCAAGAAACAAAAATAAAATTGGGTTGCCTCCCAACAAGCGCTATTGTTTAACGCCCGTAGCTAGGCATAAAAGCAAGAATAGATCTAGGTATTGTCATAATATTGGTAAGGCAAATCGTGAAAACTCATCTCATATTCCCTACGTTCGGCAGCAAGTTTTCTTTGAGGCAAGCAAAAGTAATCAAAAGGGCTAAATTTAATGGGACAAAAGTCCCCAAGATCAAGCTCGGGAGGTATGGGTTCCTCCTTTGGCCCCTTATATTGCACAACTAATTCATCATTATAAGAATTCTTTTGGAAAAAAAGTCATGAGACTTTGTTCAAGAGAAAATCCCAGCCCGTTGTTCTGAATAGCAAAATTATTATTAAGCTTGGACATTCTATTGACTAGAACATTGGTAGGAACCTTCTTTCTAAGGTTTTCATTATAAGCAACATGATCTAAAGATTGTAAATGCATTATATCTTCCTGATTAAAAAGGATAGCCTCTATGGGTGGACGGCCGGCATCCACCCTATAGTGCGCAAAAATTTCCTTGGCTTCTTTCATAATAAGTCTGAACTCATGTGCCAAAAAGATAGTAGTTGCGCGTTTGACAGAAGAATGCTCAATATTGGAAAATTCTAAGAAAATCCTCTGTATGGAAGGATGCATATGCATAAATTGTCTTTCAAGTTCAACTATGAGCAAAGATATAACATCTGCAAGACTACTAGTCTATGAAGAATTGACCCTCCCATAGTGGGCAAAGCACCGACACACGTAAAGAAATCTTGAACAACTCCTTTTCCAATAATATTACCACTACCAATCCGAAACTTTTTAGTATGTAAAGTAGTAGGATCTTCATGAGGATCAACAAAAACATCAAAGTTTTCCGTGTTAATACCACTATCCTTATCAATGATAACCTCCCCAGTTCCAGACATAATGGCAGCAATTCGCACAAAGAACGACCACACAAAAGGTAAACAAAAAGAGGCGAACGGAAAAAGGGCGAACGTAAAAAGGCGAATAAGACGGCAAGGGTGAAGTGGGGGAGAGGAAAACAGGAGGAAAATGGCAAATAATGTAATGCGAGGGAGAAGAGTTTATGATGGGTACTTGGTATGTCTTGACTTGTGCGTAGATCTCCCTGGCAACGGCGCCAAGAATCCTTCTTGCTATCTCTTGAGCATGCGTTGGTTTTCCCTTGAAGAGGAAAGGGTGATGCAAAAAACTAGCGTAAGTATTTCCCTCGGTTTTTGAGAACCAACGTATCAATCCAGTAGGAGACTACACGCAAGTCCCTCGTACCTGCACAAACAATCAAGAACCTTGCAACCGACGCGATAAAGGGGTTGTCAATCCCTTCACGGCCACTTGCAAAGGTGAGATATGATAAAGATAATGAGATAACTATTTTTGGTATTTTTGTTGTATAGATTGAAAAGTAAAGATTGCAAAATAAACGGCAACAGAAATAGCTAGTTGACGGGAAAATAATATAATAGAGAATAGACCCGAGGGCCATATGTTTCACTAGTGGCTTCTCTCAAGATAACATAATCTACGGTGTGTGAACAAATTACTATCGAGCAATTGATAGAAAAGCGCATAGTTATGAGAATATCTAGGCATGATCATGTATATAGGCATCATCTCCGTGACAAGTAGACCAAAGCGATTCTGCATCTACTACTATTACTCCACACATCAACCGCTATCTAGCATGCATCTAGAGTATTAAGTTCATAAGAACAGAGTAACACATTAGGCAAGATGACATGATGTAGAGGGATAAACTCAAGCAATATGATGTAAACCCCATCTTTTTATCCTCGATGGCAACAATACAATACGTGTCGTTTCCCTTTCTGTCACTAGGACCGAGCACCGCAAGATTGAACCCAAAGCTAAGCACTTCTCCCATTGCAAGAAAGATCAAACTAGTGGTCCAAACCAAACTGATAATTCGAAGAGACTTGCAAAGATATTTAAATCATGCATAAAAGAATTCAGAGAAGAATCAAATATTGTTCATAGATAATCTTGATCATAAACCCACAATTCATCGGATCTCGACAAACACACCGCAAAAATAATTACATCGAATAGATCTCCAAGAGAATCAAGGAGAACTTTGTATTGAGATCCAAAGAGAGAGAAGAAGCCATCTGGCTAATAACTATGGACCCGAAGGTCTGTGGTAAACTACTCACACATCATCGGAGAGGCTATGGTGTTGATGTAGAAGCCCTTCGTGATCGATTCCCCCTCCGGCGAAGCGCCGGAAAAGTCCCTAAGATAGGATCTCACGGGTACAGAAGGTTGCGGCGGTGGAAATAGGGTTTCATGGTGCTCTTGGATGTTTTCAAGGTATATGAGTATATATAGGTAAAAGAAGTAGGTCGGTGGAGCCTCGAGGGGCCCACGAGGGTGGGGGCGCGCCTGGCCCCCCTGGGCGTGCCCTCCTGCCTCGTGGCTTCCTCACTGCTTCCTTGACGTCCACTCCAAGTCTTCTGGATTGCAGTTGTTCCAAAAACGATCCTCACGAAGGTTTCATTCCGTTTGGATTCCGTTTGATATTCCTTTTCTGTGAAACACTGAAATAGGCAAAAAAAACAGCAATTTGCACTGTGCCTTCGGTTAATAGGTTAGTCTCAAAAATAATATAAAAGTGCATAATAAATCCCATTAAATATCCAAAACAAATAATATAATAGCATGGAACAATCAAAAATTATAGATACGTTGGAGACGTATCACCAAGTGCCCATGATTCACCCCGTTATGATTAAACATGTTTGCAATGACAATTAGAGATTATAGTTTCTCATGCCGTGCATAAGTAGCTGGGAGTTAATAATAATTTATCTTGGATATCAACATAGCGTTAAAATGATTGTGATGTAGTATGATGATATGGTATCCTCCTCTGAATGTTCGAGTGTCTTAACTTGGTACATGTTCATGCATGTAGTTAAATCAAAACCAACATAGCCTCTATAATGTTTATGTTCATGGTGTTCATATCCTACTCATGCTAGTGTCGAATGTTACTTATGCATAATGTGTGGTCATGATCATTGTTGCTCTCTAGCTAGCCGCTTCCCAATCTTAAATTGCTAGCCTTCACCTGTACTAAGTGGGCATTCTGCTTGTACATCAAAAACCTTGAACCCAAAGTTATTCCAGACGAGTCCACCATACCTACCTATCTAAGGTATTACCCTGCCGTCCTAAGTAAATTTGCACGTGCCATCTCTAAAAACTTCTAAAAAATTATCCGTTTTGTGAGCCTGGATCGTTCATGGAATGACAGGAGGTGGTCGATATCTTCCATGCTAAGCATGTTATCCTCAGGTCGAGTGTTTATTCACTTGCCATCGCACGAGGAAATGGGTGGTAATAGGGATTCCCAGTCTCGAACTAAAAAATGCAAATAATTAAACAGAACTCCCCTGGGACTGTTGTTGGTTTGGACGGCACCCGTTGTTTCGGCCAAGTTGTGGAATGTGATTGTTGGTGGAGGGGGAGTAAACCATTACTTTTATCGCTTGCGAACCGCCACTAGCGTGCTTAGCATGGAATATGTTGATAACTGATGGTCGTGAAGTGAATAAGAAGGGTTCTTGTCTCAAAATATCATTTATCTCTGTTTTAAAAATTGAGCTCTAGCACCTCTGCAAATCACCGCTTCCCTCTGCGAAGGGCCTATCTATTTACTTTTATGTTGTGTCATCACCTTCTATAAACAAGTGCCAGAAACTGAATAGAGCACAGCGGTCATGATTTATGCATTGTGTATAGCTAATGTTGGGTGCATCATGACTGGATCTTTTCTACCATGAATTACAATGTTTAGTCGCTGCTTGAACTTCGGAGGTGCTCTGCAATTATGTTTTGCAGTCTCAGAAAGGGCTAGCGAGATACCATTATTGTCATATTATATAATGATTGTTTTGACAACGTCTTGTTGTTTGAGATATCTTATTATCGCTCGCTAGTTGATTATGTCATTGATACGAATCATTATAATCTTTAAAAGGTATTGTTGACATGGTTAGTTATAATGTTAGCTGAAAACATGGGTGTTGTTTGATACGTCTCCAACATATCTATAATTTTTTATTGTTCCATGCTATTATGTTATCTGTTTTGGATGTTTAATGGGCTATAATATACCTTTTTATATTATTTTTGGGACTAACCTATTAACCGAAAGCCCAGTGCAAATTGTTGTTTTTTGCCTATTTCAGTGTTTCGCAGAAAAGGAATATCAAACGGAATCCAAACGGATTGAAACCTTCACGAGGATCTTTTTTGGAACAAACGTGATCTAGGAGACTTGGAGTGGACGTCAAGGAAGCAGCGAGGCGGCCATGAGGTAGAAGGGCGCGCCCCAACCCTCGTGGGCCCCTCGCAGCTCCACCGACCTACTTCTTTCACCTATATATACTCTCATACCCTGAAACCTTTGGAGAGAGCCACGAAACACCTTTTCCACCGCCACAACCTTCTGTACCCGTGAGATCCCATCTTGGGGCCTTTTCCGGCGATCTGCCAGAGGGGGATTCGATCACGGAGGGCTTCTACATCAACACAATAGCCTCTCTGATGATGTGTGAGTAGTTTACCACAGACCTTCGGGTCCATAGTTATTAGCTAGATGTCTTCTTCTCTCTCTTTGGATCTCAATACAAAGTTCTCGATCTTCTTGGAGATCTATCCGATGTAACTCTTTTTGTGGTATGTTTGCCGAGATCCCATGAATTGTGGGTTAATATTATTTGATTATTCTCTGAATTCTTATATGCATGATTTGATATCTTTGCAAGTCTCTTTGAATTATCAGTTTGGTTTGGCCTACTAGATTGATCTTTCTTGCAATCGGAGAAGTGCTGAGCTTTGGGATCAATCTTGCGGTGCTCGATCCTAGTGACAGAAAGGGAAATGACACGTATTGTATTGTTGCCATCGAGGATAAAAAGATGGGTTTTATATCATATTGCTTGAGTTTATCCCTCTACATCATGTCATCTTGCCTAATGTGTTACTCTGTTCTTATGAACTTAATACTCTAGATGCATGCTGGAGAGCAGTCGATGTGTGGAGTAATAGTAGTAGATGCAGAATCATTTCGGTCTACTTGTCACGGACGTGATGCCTATATTCATGATCATTGCCTTAGATATCATCATAACTATGCGCTTTTCTATCAATTGCTCGGCAGTAATTTGTTCACCCACCGTAATACATGCTATCTTGAGAGAAGCCACTAGTGAAACCTATGGCCCCGGGGTCTACTTTACATCATATAAGTTTCCAATCTACAATTCTAGTTTACTATCTATTTTGCAATCTTTATTTTCCAATCTATATCATAAAAATACCAAAAATATTTATCTTATTATCTCTATCAGATCTCACTCTCGTAAGTGATCGTGATGGGATTTACAACCCCTTTATCACGTTGGTTGAGAGGTTCTTGTTTGTTTGTGCAGGTACTAGGGGACTTGAGTGTAGTCTCCTACTGGATTGATACCTTGGTTCTCAAAAACCAAGGGAAATACTTACGCTACTTTGCTGCATCACCCTTTCCTCTTCAAGGGAAAACCAATGCATGCTCAAGAGGTAGCAAGAAGGATTCCAGGCGCCATTGCCGGGGAGATCTACGCACAAGTCAAGACATACCAAGTACCCATCACAAACTCTTATCCCTCCCATTACATTATTTGCCATTTGCCTCTCATTTTCCTCTCCCCCACTTCACCCTCACCGTTTTATTCGCCTCTTTTCCATTCGCCCTTTTTCCATTCGTCTCTTTTCGCTTGCCTCTTGTTTGCTTGTGTGTTGGATTGATTGTTTGTCACGACGGCTCAAGATAATACTAAATTATGTGATTTTATCAATACCAACAACAATGATTTTATTAGTACTCCAATTGCTCCTCTTACCGATGCCAAATCTTGTGAAAATAATAATGCTTTGCTGAATCTTGTCATGAAAGATCAATTTGCTAGCCTTCCTAGTGAAGATGCCACTACCCATCTAAACAGCTTTGTTGATTTATGTGATATGGAAAAGAACAAAGATGTGGATAATGATATTTTTAAATTGAAGCTATTTCTGTTTTCGCTTAGAGATCGTGCTAAAACTTGGTTCTCCTCTTTGCCTAAAAATAGTATTGATTCATGGAATAAGTGCAAAGATCCTTTTATCTCTAAGTATTTTCCTCTCGCTAAGATCATCTCTCTTAGAAATGATATTATGAATTTTAAGCAACTTGATCATGAGCATGTTGCACAAGCTTGGGAGAGGATGAAATTAATGATACATAATTGCCCTACACATGGTTTGAATTTATGGTTGATTATACAAAAAAATTATGCTGGGTTGAATTTTGCTTCTAGAAATCTTTTAGATTCAGCCGCGGGAGGCACTTTTATGGAAATCACTTTAGGAGAAGCTACTAAACTCCTAGATAATATTATGGTTAATTATTCTCAATGGCACACCGAAAGATCTACTAGTAAAAAGGTTCATGCGATAGAAGAGATTAATGTCTTGAGTTGAAAGATGGATGAACTTATGAAATTGTTTGCTAATAAGAGTGTTTCTTCTGATCCTAATGACATGCCTTTGTCTACTTTTATTGAGAATAATAATGAATCTATGGATTGTTGGTAGGAATAATTTTGGTAACAATGCGTATAGAGGAAACTTTAATTCTAGGTCGTTCCCTAGTAATTCCTCTAATAATTATGGTAATTCCTACAACAACTCTTATGGAAATTTTAATAATATACCCTCTGATTTTGAGAATAGTGTTAAAGAATTTATGAATTCGCAAAAGAATTTCAATGCTTTGCTTGAAGAAAAATTGCTTAAGATTGATGAGTTGGCTAGGAACATGGATAGAATTTCTCTTGATGCTGATTCTTTGAAACTTAGATCTATTCCACCTAAGCATGATATCAATGAGTCTCTCAATGCCATGAGAATTTCCATTGATGAGTGCAAAAAAGAACCACTAGGATGCGTGCTAAGAAAGATTGCTTTTGTAAAAGCGTGTTCTTCTAGTTTTCATGATAATAATGATGAATATCTAAAAGTGATTGGTGTGTCTCCTATTAAATCTTTGTTTGCCAATATGAATCTTGACAAAGATGGGACTGGAGATGAGTCAACTTTAGTTAGAAGGCGTCCCAGTGATTCGGAGTTTTTAGATCTTGATGCAAAAATTGGTAAAACTGGGATTGAAGAGGTAAAAACTTCACATAGCAATGAACCCACTGTTTTGGATTTCAAGGAATTTAATTCTGATAATTGCTCTTTGATAGATTGTATTTCCTTGTTGCAATCCGTGTTAAATTCTTGTCATGCTTATGATCAAAACAACGCTTTCACTAAACATATCATTGATGCTTTAATGCAATTTATGAAGAAAAACTTGAATTAGAAGTTTCTATCCCTAGAAAACTTTATGATGAGTGGGAACCTACTATTAAAATTAAGATTAAAGATCATGAATGCTATGCTTTATGTGATTTAGGTGCTAGTGTTTCCACGATTCCAAAAACTTTGTGTGATGTGCTAGGTTTCCGTGAATTTGATGATTGTTTTTTAAATTTGCATCTTGTGGATTCCACCATTAAGAAACCTATGGGAAGAATTAATGATGTTCTTATTGTTGCAAATAGGAATTATGTGCCTGTAGATTTTATTGTTCTTGATATAGACTGCAACCCTACTTGTCTTATTATTCTTGGTAGACCTTTCCTTAGAACGACTGGTGCAATTATTGATATGAAAGAAGGAAATATTAGATTCCGATTTCCATTAAGGAAAGGCATGTAACACTTTCCTAGGAAGAAGATTAAATTACCTTATGAATCTATTATGAGATACACTTATGGATTGCATACCAAAGATGACAATACCTAGATCTATTCTTGTTTTATGCCTAGCTAGGGGCGTTAAACGATAGCGCTTGTTGGGAGACAACCCAATTTGTTTTTGTTCCTTGCTTTTTGTTCTTGTTTAGTAATAAATAAATCATCTAGCCTCAGTTGTTATTATGTTTTTTATGTTTTAATTAGTGTTTGTGCCAAGTAAAGCCTTTTGGATCTTCTTGGATGATTGTTATTTGATCTTGCTAAAAAAACAGAAAGTATGTGCTCACGAGAATAATTTTCATTTTTAACCAGAGAGCGATAAAATACTGATTCTAACTGCAGTATATCAATGTACAAATTATTTAGATCTTCCTAATTTGGTAGAAGTTTTGGAGTTACATAAGTATTCGAAACCAACAGATTACTACAGTCTGTTTTGTTTTTGACACATTCTATTTTTTGTGTGTTGTTTGCTTATTTTGATGAATCCATGGCTAGTATCGGGGGGTATGAACCATAGAGAAGTTGGAATAAATTAGGTTTAACACCAATATAAATAAAAAATGAGTTCATTACAGTACCTTAAGTGGTGATTTGTTTTCTTATACTAACGGAGCTCATAAGATTTTCTGTTGAGATTTGTGTTGTGAAGTTTTCAAGTTTTTGGGTAAAGATTTGATGGATTTTGGAACAAGGAGTGGCAAGAGCCTAAGCTTGGGGATGCCCAAGGCACCCCAAGGTAAAATCCAAGTACAACCAAAAGCCTAAGCTTGGGGATGCCCCGGAATGCATCCCCTCTTTTGTCTTCGTCTATCGGTAACTTTACTTGAGGCTATATTTTTATTCACCACATGATATGTGTTTTGCTTGGAGCGTCTTGTATGATTTGATTCTTTGAATTTTTTTTACCATAATCATCCTTGCTGTATACACCTTTTGCGAGAGACATACATGAATCGAAATTTATTAGAATACTCTATGTGCTTCACTTATATCTTTTGAGCTAGATAATTTTGCTCTAGTGCTTCACTTATATTTTTTAGAGCACGGCGGTGGATTTATTTTGTAGAAATTTTTGATCTCTCATGCTTCATTTATATTATTTGAGAGTATTTTAGAACAGCGTGGTAATTTGCTTTGGTTATAAAACTAGTCCTAATATGATAGGCATCCAAGATGGGTATAATAAAAACTTTCATATAAAGTGCATTGAATACTATGAGAAGTTTGATACTTGATGATTGTTTTGAGATATGAAGATGGTAATATTAGAGTCATGCTAGTTGAGTAGTTGTGAATTTGATACATACTTGTGTTAAAGTTTGTGATTCCCGTAGCATGCACGTATGGTGAACCGTTATGTGATGAAGTCGGAGCATGATTTATTTATTGATTGTCTTCCTTATGAGTGGCGGTCGGGGACGAGCGATGGTCTTTTCCTACCAATTTATCCCCCTAGGAGCATGCACGTAGTACTTTGTTTTGATAACTAGTAGATTTTTGCAATAAGTATGTGAGTTCTTTATGACTAATGTTGATTCCATGGATTATACACATTCTCACCCTTCCACCATTGCTAGCCTCTCTAGTACCGCGCAACTTTCGCTGGTACCATAAACCCACCATATACCTTCCTCAAAGCAGCCACCATACCTACCTATTATGGCATTTCCATAGCCATTCCGAGATATATTGCCATGCAACTTTCCACCGTTCCATTTATTATGACACACTTCATCATTGTCATATTGCTTTGCATGATCATGTAGTTGACATCGTATTTGTGGCAAAGCCACCGTTCATAATTCTTTCATACATGTCACTCTCGATTCATCGCATATCCCGGTACACCGCCGGAGGCATTCACATAGAGTCGTATTTTGTTTTAAGTATCGAGTTGTAACATTGAGTTATGTGTAAATAAAAGTGTGATGATCATCATTATTAGAGCATTGTCCCATGTGAGGAAAGAAAAAAAAAGAGTCCAAAGAAGCCCAAAAATGAGAGAAAAAGAGAGAAGGGACAATGTTACTATCCTTTTTCCACACTTGTGCTTCAAAATAGCACCATGGTCTTCATGATAGAGAGTCTCCTGTTTTGTCACTTTCTTATACTAGTGGGAATTTTTCATTATAGAACTTGGCTTGTATATTCCAATGATGGGCTTCCTCAAAATGCCCTAGGTCTTCGTGAGCAAGTGAGTTGGATGCACACCCACTTAGTTTCTTTTTGAGCTTTCATACACTTATATCTCTAGTGCATCCGTTGCATGGCAATCCCTACTCACTCACATTGATATCTATTAATGGGCATCTCCATAGCCTGTTAATACGCCTAGTTGATGTGAGACTATCTTCACCTTTTTTGTCTTCTCCACAACCACCATTCTATTCCACCTATAGTGTTATATCCATGGCTCACACTCATGTATTTCGTGAAGATTGAAAAAGTTTGAGAACATCAAAAGTATGAAACAATTGCTTGGCTTTTCATCGTGGTTGTGCATGATTTAAATATTTTGTGTGATGAAAATAGAGCATAGCCAGACTATATGATTTTGTAGGGATAACTTTCTTTGGCCATGTTATTATGAGAAGACATAATTGTTTTATTAGTATGCTTGAAGTGTTACTATTTTATGTCAATATTAAACTTTTATCTTGAATCTTATGGATCTGAACATTCATGCCACAATAAGGAGAATTACATTGAAAATTATGTCAGGGAGCATCCCACATCCAAAATTCTGTTTTTATCATTAACCTACTCGAGGACGAGCAAGAATTAAGCTTGGGGATGCTTGATACGTCTCCAACGTATCTATAATTTTTGATTGTTCCATGCTATTATATTATCTGTTTTGGATGTTTAATGGGCTTTAATATACCTTTTTATATTATTTTTGGGACTAACCTATTAACCGAAAGCCAGTGCAAATTGCTGTTATTTTGCCTATTTCAGTGTTTCACAGAAAAGGAATATCAAACGGAATGAAACCTTCGCGAGGATCTTTTTTGGAACAAACATGATCCAGGAGACTTGGAGTGGACGTCAAGGAAGCAGCGAGGCGACCACGAGGTAGGAGGACACGCCCCAGGGTGGTGGGCGTGCCCCCACCCTCGTGGGCCCCTCGCAGCTCCACCGACCTACTTCTTTCACCTAAATATACTCTCGTACTCTGAAACCTTCGGACAGAGCCACGAAACACCTTCTCCACCGCCACAACCTTTTCTATACCCGTGAGATCCCATCTTGGGGCCTTTTCCGGTGATCTGCCGGAGGAGGATTCGATCATGGAGGGCTTCTACATCAACACCATAGCCTCTCCGATGATGTGTGAGTAGTTTACCACAGACTTTCGGGTCCATAGTTATTATCTAGATGGCTTATTCTCTCTCTTTGGATCTCAATACAAAGTTCTCCTCGATCTTCTTGGAGATCTATTTGATGTAACTCTTTTTGCGGTGTGTTTGCCGAGATCCGAAGAATTTTGGGTTTATGAACTTGACTATCTATGAATATTATTTGACTATTCTCTGAATTCTTATATGCATGATTTGATATCTTTGCAAGTCTCTTCGAATTATCAGATTGGTTTGGCCTACTAGATCGATCTTTCTTGCAATGGTAGAAGTGCTTAGCTTTGGGTTCAATCTTGCGGTGCTCGATCCCAGTGACAGAAAGGGAAACGACACGTGTTGTATTGTTGCCATCAAGGATAAAAAGATGGGGTTTATATCATATTGCTTGAGTTTATCCCTCTACATCATGTCATCTTGCCTAATGCGTTACTCTGTTCTTATGAACTTAATACTCTAGATGCATGTTGGATAGCGGTCGATGTGTGGAGTAATAGTAGTAGATGCAGAATCGTTTCGGTCTACTTGTCACGGACGTGATGCCTATATTCATGATCATTGCCTTAGATATCATCATAACTATGCGCTTTTCTATCAATTGCTCGACAGTAATTTGTTCACCCACCGTAATACATGCTATCTTGAGAGAAGCCACTAGTGAAACCTATGGTCCCCGGGTCTACTTTACATCATAGTTTCCAATCTACAATTCTAGTTTACTATCTATTTTGCAATCTTTATTTTCCAATCTATTTCATATAAATACCAAAAATATTTATCTTCTTATCTCTATCAGATCTCACTCTCATAAGTGGTCGTGAAGGGATTGATAACCCCTTTATCGCATTGGTTGTCAGGTTCTTGTTTGTTTGTGTAGGTACCAGGGGACTTGAGCGTAGTCTCCTACTGGATTGATACCTTGGTTCTCAAAAACTGAGGGAAATACTTATGCTACTTTGCTGCATCACCCTTTCCTCTTCAAGGGAAAACCAATGCATGCTCAAGAGGTAGCACTGTTTAAGCTTATTTATGCAAACAAGAGCAAAAGAGTTCGTAAAAGTTTTTCTTTCTCACTTTCAGTTTATCAACTAAATTGCTTGAGGACAAGCAAAGGTTTAAGCTTGGGAGAGTTGATACATCTCCAACGTATCAACTTTTTCTCACGCTTTTCCTCTTGTTTTGGACTCTAATTTGCATGATTTGAATGAAACTAACCCCGCACTGATGCTGTTTTCAGCAGAACTACCATGGTGTTGCTTTTGTGCAGAAATAAAAGTTCTCGGAATGGAAAAAACTTTTTGAGATTTTTTTATACCAATAATAAGAATTTCTTGAGCCAAGACCCATCGGAGAGGGGCCCCTGGGTGGGCACAACCCACCAGGGCGCACCCCCCTCTCCTGGCGCGCCCAGGTGGGTTGTACCCACCTGGTGGCCCCGCTAATGCTATAAATTCACATTATTCCAGAAAAAAATCAGGGAGAAAGAATTATCGCGATCCGCGAGACGGAGCCACCGCCAAGCCCTGTTCTTCCTCGGGAGGCAGATCTAGAGTCTGTTTGGGGCTTCGGAGAGGGGGATCTTCGATATTCGTCATCACCAACCTATCTCCATCGCCAATTCCATGATGCTCCCCACCGGGAGTGGGTAATTCCTTCGTAGGCTCGCTGGTCGATGAGGAGTTGGATGAGATGCATCATGTAATCGAGTTAGTTTTGTTAGGCTTGATCCCTAGTATCCACTATGTTCTTAGATTAATCATGTAATCGAGTTACTCTTGATTCATCGCATATCTCGGTACACCGCCGGAGGCATTCACATAGAGTCGTATTTTGTTATAAGTATCGAGTTGTAACATTGAGTTATGAGTAAATAAAAGTGTGATGATCATCATTATTAGAGCATTGTCCCATGCGAGGAAAGAAAAAAAAAAGTCCAAAGAAGCCCAAAAAAATAAGAGAAAAAGAGAGAAGGGACAATGTTACTATCCCTTTTCCACACTTGTGCTTCAAAATAGCACCATGGTCTTCATGATAGAGAGTCTCCTATTTTGTCACTTTCTTATACTAGTGGGAATTTTTCATTATAGAATTTGGCTTGTGTATTCCAATGATGGGCTTCCTCAAAATGCCCTAGGTCTTCGTGAGCAAGCGAGTTGGATGCACACCCACTTAGTTTTTTTAGCTTTCATACACTTATAGCTCTAGTGCATCCGTTGCATGGCAATCCCTACTCACTCACATTGATATCTATTAATGGGCATCTCCATAGCCTGTTAATACGCCTAGTTGATGTGAGACTATCTTCACCTTTTTTGTCTTCTCCATAACCACCATTCTATTCCACCTATAGTGTTATATCCATGGCTCACGCTCATGTATTTCGTGAAGATTGAAAAAGTTTGAGAACATCAAAAGTATGAAACAATTGCTTGGCTTGTCATCGGGGTTGTGCATGATTTAAATATTTTGTGTGATGAAAATAGAGCATAGCCAGACTATATGATTTTGTAGGGATAACTTTCTTTGGCCATGTTATTTTGAGAAGACATAATTGCTTTATTAGTATGCTTGAAGTATTACTATTTTTATGTCAATATTGAACTTTTATCTTGAATCTTATGGATCTGAACATTCATGCCACAATAAGGAGAATTACATTGAAAATTATGTTAGGGAGCATCCCACATCAAAAATTCTGTTTTTATCATTTACCTACACGAGGATGAGCAAGAATTAAGCTTGGGGATGCTTGATACGTCTCCAACGTATCTATAATTTTTGATTGTTCCATGCTATTATATTATCTGTTTTGGATGTTTAATTGGCTTTAATATACCTTTTTATATTATTTTTGGGACTAACCTATTAACCGAAAGTCAGTGCAAATTGCTGTTTTTTTTGCCTATTTCAGTGTTTCGCAGAAAAGGAATATCAAACGGAATGAAACCTTCGCGAGGATTTTTTTGGAACAAACGTGATCTAGGAGACTTGGAGTGGACGTCAAGGAAGCAGCAAGGCGGCCACGAGGTAGGAGGACGCGCCCCAGGGTGGTGGGCGCGCCCCCACCCTCGTGGGCCGCTCGCAGCTCCACCGACCTATTTCTTTCACCTATATATACTCTCGTACCCTGAAACCTTCGGAGAGAGCCACGAAACACCTTTTCCAACGCCACAACCTTCTGTACCCGTGAGATCCCATCTTGGGGCCTTTTCCGGCGATCTGCCGGAGGGAGATTCGATCACGGAGGGCTTCTACATCAACACCATAGCCTCTCCGATGATGTGTGAGTAGTTTACCACAGACTTTTGGGTCCATAGTTATTAGCTAGATGGCTTCTTCTCTCTCTTTGGATCTCACTACAAAGTTCTCCTTGATCTTCTTGGAGATCTATTTGATGTAACTCTTTTTGCAGTGTGTTTGCCGAGATCCGATGAATTGTGGGTTTATGAACTTGATTATCTATGAATATTATTTGATTATTCTCTGAATTTTTATATGCATGATTTGATATCTTTGCAAGTCTCTTCGAATTATCAGATTGGTTTGGCCTACTAGATTGATCTTTCTTGCAATGGGAGAAGTGCTTAGCTTTGGGTGCAATCTTGCGGTGCTCGATCCCAGTGACAGAAAGGGAAATGACACGTATTGTATTGTTTCCATCGAGGATAAAAATATGGGGTTTATATCATATTGCTTGAGTTTATCCCTCTACATCATGTCATCTTGCCTAATGTGTTACTCTGTTCTTATGAACTTAATACTCTAGATGCATGCTGGATAGCGGTGGATGTGTGGAGTAATAGTAGTAGATGCAGAATCATTTTGGTCTACTTGTCACGGACGTGATGCCTATATTCATGATCATTGCCTTAGATATCATCATAACTATGCGCTTTTCTATCAATTGCTCGGCAGTAATTTGTTCACCCACCGTAATACACGCTATCTTGAGAGAAGCCACTAGTGAAACCTGTGGCCCCAGGGTCTAATTTACATCACATAAGTTTTCAATCTACAATTCTAGTTTACTATCTATTTTGCAATCTTTATTTTCCAATCTATTTCATAAAAATACCAAAAATATTTATCTTATTATCTCTATCAGATCTCACTCTCATAAGTGGCCGTGAATGGATTGACAACCCCTTTATCGCGTTGATTGCGAGGTTCTTGTTTGTTTGTGTAGGTACTAGGGGACTTGAGTGTAGTCTCATACTGGATTGATACCTTGGTTCTGAAAAACTGAGGGAAATACTTACGCTACTTTGGTGCATCACCCTTTCCTCTTCAAGGGAAAACCAACGCATGCTCAAGAGTTAGCAATGTTTAAGCTTATTTATGCAAACAAGAGCAAAAGAGTTCGTAAAAGTTTTTCTTTCTCACTTTCAGTTTATCAATTGAATTGCTTGAGGACAAGCAAAGGTTTAAGCTTGGGGGAGTTGATACGTCTCCAACGTAGAGCGAACCTCGAGATGAGGGTCGATCCATTGTTGGCCCGATCTTTCATGGCACAAAACTCCATCGCAGCAAGAATTCGTTGCGGGTTTACGAAAATATTCAAAACTCCGCACAAACAACACACCAACCCCTCGATCTGAAGGAATAATGTGGACGAACTATATAGGCTCAGCTCATAATCTCCTACGCGTCACGTCGCAGGAACTCACACGCCAACAAAGATTTTTGACAAGGTTTCTCTAAACTCGATAATGGCCGATGGCCAGAACACACACGTTGTCTAATTCATCTCAAAATAACCTAACCTCCTACAATGACGCACCATGCTTTATATATTAGCCAACCATCTAACAAAGCACACACAAACACGCAAGCTAGCTTTCCTAAAACTTATGGACTCTTCCTCACGTATAACCCTTTCCTTAACTGATACTAGATTCCATGCTTTATATTTTAGCAAACAACCAACCGTATAAAACTGATACAAATGTTTCTAACTTGGACTCCTATTTTTCTGGTGCACATCTTTAGTTGGATCCCTGCTGGTAGTCCCCATCCAACAGAACATAATGACATAATCTCTCATGGTAAAAGATTGCTAGCCTTCCTTCTATTTTCTGGTGGACGTGGGAACATAAAGAAGCAGCATATTTTAACTCCACAAGCACTAGCACACGTACAATCTCCTTGAAATTCTTCTCTTCCCTCATGTACGTGCATACCTTGGATTAGATGGATTCCATGTATGCGTACTTGGCACCAGGAAAGTAAATCCCTTTTGAAGTCATTACTTCTCCTAACCGAATCAAGTTTCAACTCCGGCGGCCTCGGCAGCTCAAACGAATCCATCTCATCTCCTATTTTAAGGGAATTCCAAACAAAGCCTAAATCTGATGTATATAGTACTGTACCAGATAATTCTTTTCCCTCATACTTGCACGTGTATGTGCTATCAGCATATGCATGCGCCTTCTGGTCCATGTCAAACAAATGACAGGGCGCATGCATTATTTCTTCATGCACAATAACAATCTCTTGAACAAGTGCAACATCAATATGACTGGAGCTACGACTAGCCGTATCATCCGCCCCTTCTTCAAGCGAAACCAACCTCGGTTTCGAATCGGTCTTTTCAGCAACCTCTTTGTCTATAGGATGAACGTGTGATGAAAAAATTTCAGAAGCTTCGGTCTCCTTCTTTGCATGTTGTTGTTCCTTCATCGTCTGCAAGCGTGCTTTTCTCCAAGTCTTGAAGGACTTCTTTTCCATTGCCATGAGAACATGTTTTCTATCCCGTTCAACAGTGTATGTGTTGGCGAGATTGTCATATGTAGCATTATTTTTCTTATACCACGGCTCTCCCAAAAGCATATGACACGAATCCATCGGTACCGGAATAATGTCGCACAAAACTTCACAAGAATTTTTTTCCACTGAAAACAGTACCGTAGTTTGGTGCGTGATGTCAAGCTTATCGTAGCACCTGCTCAGCGAGTATGGCCGTGGATGTGGCGTCGTTGATAGCTCTAGCTTCTCCACCATGTCGATGCCGACCGCGTTGATCGAACTCTCATGGTCGATCGTCATGACGCAAACTTTCTGTCCCACTTTACTATAGGTGTGAAAAAGTTCAGCACCATATCCTTTCTCCTCCAGCAAAAAGTCACTTGATAGCCTCCAATAGCTCCTTAGTGACGGCGCGCCGGCCATCTCCTCCGAAGTGCCATGAGAAACGTCGGTCTCTGATACCATTTGATGAGGAGCGAACCTCGAGATGAGGGTCGATCCATTGTTGGCCCGATCTTTCATGGCACAAAACTCCATCGCAGCAAGAATTCATTGCGGGTTTACGAAAATATTCACAAACTCCGCACAAACACGCCAACCCCGTCGATCTGATGGAATAACATGGACGAACTATATAGGCTCAGCTTGTAATCTCCTACGCGTCGCGTTGCAGGAACTCACACGCCAACAGAGATTTTTGACAAGGTTTCTCTAAACTCGATAATGGCCGACGACCATAACACACATGTTGTCTAATTCATCTCAAAATAACCAGACCTCCTACGATGACGCACCGGGCTTTATATATTAGCCAACCATCTAACAAAGCACACACACGCACGCAAGCTAGCTTTCCTAAAACTTATGGACTCTTCCTCACGTATAACCCTTTCCTTAACTAATACTAGATTCCATGCTTTATATTTTAGCAAACAACCAACCGTATAAAACTGATACAAATGTTTCTAACTTGGACTCCTATTTTTCTGGTGCGCATCTTTAGTTAGATCCCTGTTGGTGGTCCCCATCCAACAGAACATAATGACATAGTCTCCCATGGTAAAAGATTGCTAGCCTTCCTTTTATTTTCTGATGGACGTGGGAACATAAAGAAGCAGCATATTTTAACTCCACAAGCACTAGCACACGTACAATCTCCTTGAAATTCTTCTCTTCCCTCATGTACGTGCATACCTTGGATTAGATGGATTCCATGTATGCGTACTTGGTACCAGGAAAGTAAATCCCTTTTGAAGTCATTACTTCTCCTAACCGAATTAAGTTTCAACTCCGGCGGCCTCGGCAGCTCAAACGAATCAATCGCATCTCCTATTTTAAGGAAATTCCCAACAAAGCCTAAATCTGATGTATATAGTACTGTACCAGATAATTCTTTTCCCTCATACTTGCACGTGTATGTGCTATCAGCATATGCATGCGCCTTCTGGTCCATGTCAAACAAATGACAGGGCGCATGCATTATTTCTTCATGCACAATAACAATCTCTTGAACAAGTGCAACATCAATATGACTGGAGCTACGACTCGCCGTATCAATGTATCTACTTTTTCTTACGCTTTTCCTCTTGTTTTGGACTCTAATTTGCATGATTTAAATGAAACTAACCCCGAACTGACGCTATTTTCAGCAAAACTACCATGGTGTTGTTTCTGTGCAGAAATAAAAGTTCTCGGAATGGAAAAAACTTTTTGAGATTTTTTATACCAATAATAAGAATTTCTTGAGCCAAGACCCACCGAAGAGGGGCCCCTGTGTGGGCACAACCCACCAGGGCGCACACCCTCTCCTGGCGCGCCCAGGTGGGTTGTACCCACCTGGTGGCCCCACTGATGCTATAAATTCACATTATTTCAGAAAAAAATCAAGGAGAAAGAATTATCGTGATCCGCGAGATGGAGCCACCGCCAAGCCCTGTTCTTCCTCGGGAAGGCAGATCTGGAGTCTGTTTGGGGCTCCGGAGAGGGGGATCTTCGATATTCGTCATCACCAACCTATCTCCATCGCCAATTCCATGATGCTCCCCATCGGGAGTGGGTAATTCCTTCGTAGGCTCGCTGGTCGATGAGGAGTTGGATGAGATTCATTATGTAATCGAGTTAGTTTTGTTATGGCTTGATCCCTAGTATCCACTATGTTCTTAGATTGATATTGCTATGACTTTGCCATGCTTAATGCTTGTCACTTTGGGCCCTGGTGCCATGATTTCAGATCTGAACCGTTTATGAATCCATCATTATATCCATGTTTTAGATCTGATCTTACAAGTTATAGTCACCTACTACGGTTATGATCTGGCAACCCTGGAGTGACAACAACCGGGCCTAGTCCCGGTGATGACCGTAGTTTGAGGAGTTCATGTATTCACTATGTGTTAATGCTTTGTTCCGGTTCTCTATTAAAAGGACGCCTTAATATCCCTTAGTTTTTAATATGGACCCCGCTACCACGGGAGGGTAGGACAAAAGATGTCATGCAAGTTCTTTTAATAAAGCACGTATGACTATTTACGAAATACATGCCTACATTATATCGATGAACTGGAGCTAGTGCTATACCGCCCTAGGTTATAATTGTCTCATGATGAATATCATCCAACAAGTCACTGATCCAATGCCTACGAACTTTTCCATATTGTTTCTACTAAGTTACTACTGTTATCATCACTGTTACACTTGTTACAAAATTACAGCTATTACTGTTACCGTTACTGTTGCTGATGTCATTACTGTCAAAACTATCAAACTACTTTGCTACTGATCATTTTGCTGCAGATAATTAATCTCCGGGTGTGGTTGAATTGACAACTCAGCTGCTAATACCTTCAAATATTCTTTGGCTCCTCTTGTGTTGAATCTATAAATTTGGGTTGAATACTCTACCATCGAAAACTGTTGTGATCCCCTATACTTGTGGGTTATCAGAGGTCGGTTCCCCCTCTTCTCCTTGTGCTAGACCTTGGTAATGCACCCAAGGAAGAAGGGAAAGCGACCATCATCGATAGTCAAAATATCTAGTGTCGGGAGTATCCGCCATATACACCACCCTCACCCCTGGCTTTAGGACAAGTCCTACTTTGTTCTTGGCACCGGCAGTGACGGTGACTCAGATCTGTGGTTGCGGCAGTGGTGGCGTTCGTGGTGGCAACACTCCCCGCAGTGGCAGCTGCTTCTTCCCTTCTTCTTCGACTTTGTCCGACCATCCTCGTCTCACGCATGTCCCCCTGACCCCGAAGCTGGTAAGATATCCCCCTCTCCTCTATTAGGTCGTTTGATAGGACCGTTTAGGGTCGATTGCGCCATTGCTAACCGCACCATGGATGCCACTTAGGTTGTGGATGAATGGATGAAGCTTGTAGTTTAGGCAGCATCACTAATAGGTATGTTTCAGGCCCGGATCATGTTGGTCCATAAGAGAGTTGTTCGTAGGAGTGAGAAATCCCTCGGGTATGGTCGGATGTTAATCCGGGATCGGGAGAGGACAGTGAATCTGAACTACATCTACAACTGCAATGATACAGAGGCTTTGTGGATGCTTTAAATGAAAAGAGCACCTTTCACAATGCTTGTGCAGGCGTTCAGGAGCAGGGGGTTGCTAGAAGATAGCATCCACACCTCTATGAAGAGAAAGTAGCCATGTTCCTCCATGATGTTGGTCATAACCATAGGTTCGGGGTTATACACAACACCCTTCAGAAGACCAATGGAGACCATCTCCAGGTACTTCAAGCAAGTGCTGTATGCTATTGGGGAACTTAGAGGAGAGATGATCGTGTCACCAACCGGCCGGACTCCTACCAAGATTCACACTAGCCCAAGATGGTACCCATACTTCAAGGTGAGCACTGACAGTATGTACATCATGCCATGATATGTTGTTATTGTTCTACTGTAGCCATAACACCAGCTTGTAATGCCATTTCAGGATTGCATTGGGGCAATAGATGGTACTCATGTCACTACCTGAGTGCTGAGGTCACAATCTACAACATATAGAATGGGGAAGCACTACACAAGCCAGAATGTGCTTGTTGTTGTTGACTTCGATCTGAAGTTCACATATGTGTTGGCTGGCTAGGAAGGATCAACACATGATGCTAACATTCTCAGTGACAACATGTGTAGACTTGATGGCATCAACATACCAGATGACAAGTTATACATAGGAGATGTTGGCTATGCATGTCGGTCAGGTGTTCTTCCACACCCTTCGGGAAAACCAAGCACAATCTGGTAGGAATCCTAGGACTCCTCAGGAATTGTTCCATCTCAGACACTCTAGACTTAGAGTAACGGTTGAGAGGGCATTTGGAGCTCTGAATAATAGGTTTAAGATCCTGGATCAGAAGTCATTCCATCCTTAAGCTTGTTCTTGCATGTTGCATCATTCATAAATGGATTCTACAATGGGGAACTGGTGAACTTGTGCCGGAGGAGGAAGATGTGACGCCTGATGATGTAATCAGCTCTGGCCTAGATGTGGAGGCGTTTGTCAACGAAGCATGGAAGAACAAAAGGTTGGAGTGGGCTCAGGCAATGTGGGATAACAAAGGTCAGACAAGGATCTGAAGAAGAAGAAGAAGAAGAAGAAGCACAACAACAATAGCAAAAGGAGAGGAAGAGGATGGACTTCCACCTAGTTAGCATCCTTGAACTTTCCTCTATTCAGCCATATTTTGGCTCTTAATAACTTGTACTGCCATTTGCTAGTAGATAGGATAAACTGTCATTTGTTTTCTAGCTAGCACAAGACGATATTCGGTGTGTATGGTAAGGTCACCACTAGTGAGAAGTGGTGATCACAGCTTATGATGTTTGCAACCAAACAACATGGGCGCATGCAACCAAATAGCGTGGTAGAAATTTCTCCCCTCATGCACGGATGCAGCCAACCAAATTTCATGCAAATGTTGGTTTTTAGCCCGCATTAGCTCAAACATACTCAACTGAAACAAGTATGCAAAATGCCCTAAAACAAAGATATAAACCAAACGCATCCAAAGGTTCTAGTAAATATAAATGAAAAACGCTTAATACAATGGTGTGGCGAGCTACGAAAGGCACCTAACTTTTGTAGCTTCAACAGATACTAGCATCACGCATGTCGACGACGAGGCGCCTACGATGACTTCGTAAATCTCAAGATGATATGCCGGCTTGGTCTCTTGAAAATGCTCATAGAGATAAGGTGTGTGTGTATGTGTTCATAGGGATGAATGTATGCGCGTGTATATAAACGCTTATATCTGTACTGATGTAAAAAAAAGATACTAGCATCGCGCCAGGCCGTTAGGCGGGACATGAAGGTGACACGCTGGCCATGCCACCGGCGACCGTGGACCAGCTGAGGTGGTGTTCCGAGCCGGTAAAACTTAAGTAAACTGCCCACGGATGTAGCATTGCCAGACGTAAACAATCTCAATATGTTGTTTGCTGACAATACGCACGCACCCTGATCAATTAATTATGGGATAAGTATACTTTTTGTCTCTTAACTTTTTTTAAAATACACAAATGGTCCCTTAACTTAAAAACCAACAAATCTTAGTCCCTTAACTTTTTAAACCGCATAAGTTTAGTTCCTCTTACAATTTTTGGTGGTTTCCGTCTTGGTTTTGACTAAAATTTGACACATCCTCTGGGTTTGATTGCCACGTCACTTGAACCACACCAAAACCACTCCATGGTCCACATGGCAGATGAGTATTCAAAAAACAGTACTAATGTTAAAGTAAAAGCTGGCCCTAGTAAGACTTCTTTCAATGCAAATGTGCTTAGATGAGATACTAAGTGCATTAAATAGCTTAGGAACTCAACTCCTCAATGCATAGATGCTTAACTTGTTGTTACTAAGCCCACTATATCAAATGATTTAGAGCCAACAATCTCACGACTCCTAAAAAAACAATCTCACGACTCCCTGCTTTGTTCCCTACCGCTGTGTTAAAACCAACCGTTTGAAGGACTATAAAACAAAACGTAAGTTTGAGGATTGGCCTGAGGACCACATCGCTGGAGTCGTGTCTCGTTCCCCCGGACAACGGCACCCCGGAGCCGAGCCGCCATATCATGCATTGCCTTTGAAAAGACATGATGTGCCGCTGGGTAAGAGGAATCGATGTGGGATGCATCCAATCGTCGGCTCCCCTCTTGTGTTCTCCGAATTTGGCGCTTCGCTGCCCCACCTTGATCTGATGCTCCGGTGAGCTCCAGCTCTCTCTTCCGCCTCATTCAGCTCCCTGTGGCGCTTCCAAACCTTCTGGTGCCTTCCTATTCGAGCCGCACATCAACAAGCAACTCTTCCCATGACCTCTTGCTCCAACAGCAGCGGTCAAGGTCCGTGAACACTTGGGCGAGCTCTCGATGTTCTGGTATCCGGCCGTTCTTGAGGGAAAACGAGGAGGAGGTTCGTTGGTGCGGAAGAGGAGGGGAAGGAATGCACAAGCATCAGCTTGCGGCCTGCCCATGTGCATGCACGGCGGCGTAGTGCATGCGCTCTGGCAACGAGAGACATGGAGCGGGGATGAATTTGGGGTCCAAGATGATGGCGACGTGGCGGTCAAAGCCAGTCAACACATCCACGTCGGACAAAAACCATCCGAAACAGCACAAGCGACTAAACTTATTCGGCTTGAAAAGTTAAAGAACTAAGGTTTGCTAATATTAGAGTTGAGAGACCATCTGTATATTTTGAAAAGAGTTCAGGAACAAAAAATATACTTATTCAATTAATTATCCCTCGATCGTGTGCTGCGGAGCGCGAACAACATCGAAGTGTCACGATCACATTCGCTGGCGAAGTCACGTAACGCTGACACCACGGTTAGCTCTTCTGATGCGTCGTCACGTACGTACACACACCAAAACCTTGGAGATATCTGCAAACCATTCATCTACGGCTTCGTTCTCCGCCGTTGGTTTCTCAACCGAAGAAAGAGTATCCTTTTGGTGTGCTAATATCTCTGTTGCCGCACCACATTGACAACAGACAATAGTTTATCTGCTTGCATCAAAATATTTGCGTGCAAGCAAGTGACAGGTGTACAGATACATTTTGCATTGAGTTTCCTGCCATGGAAACACGAAAAATCTTGCACTATGTTCAATTGGAAAATCAGTTATCCAGAAAGGCACAGAAATCCTATTTCACGACGGTGGGAGAGGAGTGGCAAACGAACCCCTTTCGATGACAGTTTTAACTCCGAGACGAGGAGACCCAACGGCTCTCGTACGACCAGGCGACCCGAGGGGCGACTCTGCGGGCGACGGCGGGGGGAACCCCGTGGTGGCAGTGGATGGATGGACGGCGGTGCGACCTACCGCCGTGGGGCGCGCGCGGTGGTGTGTCTCGCCCGGCGGGAGGCCCCCTGGCCCGCCCCCCTCTGGTAGCAGGTTTTGGGCGCTGGGGGGAGGCGACTCCGACGACGACGAGGAGGAGTCCATTCAGGTTAGTAGTCAGGCGAATGATGGTGGTTCGCCGAGGCCGCCGCCGGCGTGCTCGGTGGGTGACTTTGTCGCCCGTGCGGAGGAGCTTGGGGGCTCCTTCATGGCTGGTCGCCGACGCGCGTTCTCTCCTGGTAGGCATGGCGGGCGCCGCCTGGCGCCGCGGATCTGGCGACCGCCGAGGGGTGTGGATGCGGGCCCCGAGGGCCGCTCACGTGTCCTGCCGGAGGTGGGGCGTCTCGATCTGGTGTTGGCTGCGCCGCCTTCGGGCTCGGTGAGCTCGCCGGCGTCGACAGGGGTCGGCGACGGCGGCGGGGTTGCTCCTGCCAGGGAGCCGCGGATCCTGGCTAGGGTTTCGGTGTCGATGACGCCCGGGCCGGCTCCCTTGCTGGGCCTGTCGAACTGGCCCAGTCTGCCAGTGCGTGGGCTGGGGGGCCCATTGGCCGACCCGCTCACGTATTCGCCAGTGGGGGCGCAGGGGCGCTCCCCAGTGCTTGGGCCTGGCCAGCCTGGCCCGGTAGCCTTGCGCCCGCATGCGATTAGGCCCGGGCCCAACGCGGTGGAGGGTGAGCGGCCGCTTCCGCCTATTAATAGGTGGATGTGGCTGCCAAAGGGTGCCCTAGATCTGTCGCTAGGGTTTCCCGCATCCCACTCGCAAGTGCGGCGATTCGGGCATCTCGCTCGTCGTCTGCTCCGCTCCGCCCCTCCCCCCCTCTCACTTGCTCGTTCGCAACCGCGGTGCGGATGGGATCCCGCCGCGTGGAGAAGCCACCCATGTCGCCTCCGATCCCGGCGGCCGAGCATCAGCGTGAGCAAGATCTGCGGGCGAAGGCGCTCTCCAAGGTGCCGGCGCCCCCCGCGGGAGAGACGGGCTGGGGGCCGCCGCCTCCTTGGTGGCTCGCGGAGCAAGAGCGGAAGAAGATGGAGGAACGCGGGCACAAAAAGAAGAAGGAGGAGGAATATCGGCGCCGTGGTCTGGAGCAGAAGAAAGAGCTCAAGAGGAAAGAATCCCTGCTTCCTCCGAGCGGCGAATGGGCTGGGGATCCACTAGCCAAGAAGCAGAAGCAGAAGGGGGTCGGCTCGGTGCTGCCGTCTCTGGCGGTCGGGCCGTCGACGTCGAAGGGTTCGGCCGATGCCCCGATCCCAGTGGAGGAGTCCAACGGGTCAGAGTGCTTCAAGTGTGGCCGGGCGGGCCACTACCAGAACATGTGCCACTTCAAGCCCCTGTGCGTCGTATGCCATGAGGAGGGGCACGTGTCGGCGCACTGCCCCACGCGCGGGCGGCCTCTATTGCTTCAAATCATGGGCAATGCCATCCCCGGCGAGGGCTTCTTCTACCAACCTTATGTGGAGACGGAGGGCGAGGAGGTCCGCGCCCCGGTGGTGGCGGACGCTGCGTTCATCTCGGCGGCGCCCGGAAAGCTGCCGATTCCCATCTTGGAGGCGGAGCTCCCCCACCTCTTCGAGGGGGAATGGGATTGGCAGGTGACGGCTGATGTCTACTACACAACCTTCTTCTTGTAGACGTTGTTGGGCCTTCAAGTGCAGAGGTTTGTAGAACAGTTGCAAATTTCCCTCAAGTGGATGACCTAAGGTTTATCAATCCGTACGAGACGTAGGATGAAGATGGTCTCTCTCAAGCAACCCTGCAACCAAATAACAAAGAGTCTCTTGTGTTCCCAACACACCCAATACAATGGTAAATTGTATAGGTGCACTAGTTCGGCCAAGAGATGGTGATACAAGTGGTATATGGATGGTAGATAAAGGTATTTGTAATCTGAAATTATAAAAAAAGCAAGGTAACTAATGATAAAAGTGAGTGTAAACGGTATTGCAATGCGTTGAAACAGGGCCTAGGGTTCATACTTTCGCTCGTGCAAGTTCCCTCAACAATGATAACATAATTGGATCACATAACTATCCCTCAACATGCAACAAACAGTCACTCCAAAGTCACTAATAGCAAAGAACGAACGAAGAGATTATGGTAGGGTACGAAACCACCTCAAAGTTATTCTTTCCAATCAATCCGTTGGGCTATTCCTATATGTGTCACAAACAGCCCTAGAGTTCGTACTAGAATAACACCTTAAGACACAAATCAACCAAAACCCTAATGTCACCTAGATACTCCAATGTCACCTCAAGTATCCGTGGGTATGATTATACGATATGCATCACACAATCTCAGATTCATCTATTCAACCAACACAAAGGACCTCAAAGAGTGCCCCAAAGTTCTACCGGAGAATCACGACGAAAACGTGTGCCAACCCCTATGCATAGGTTCATGGGCGGAACCCGCAAGTTGATCACCAAAAGATACATCAAGTGAATCACGTGATATCCCATTGTCACCATAGATACGCACGGCAAGACATACATCAAGTGTTCTCAAATCTTTAAAGACTCAATCCGATAAGATTACTTCAAAGGGGAAACTCAATTCATTACAAGAGAGAAGAGGGGGGGAGAAACATAAGATCCAACTATAATAGCAAAGCTCGCGATACATCAAGATCGTGCCAAATCAAGAACACGAGAGAGAGAGAGAGATCAAACACATAGCTACTGGTACATACCCTCAGCCCCGAGGGAGAACCACTCCCTCCTCGCCATGGAGAGCACCGGGATGATGAAGATGGCCAGCGGAGAAGGATTCCCCCTCCGGCAGGGTGCCGGAACGGGTCTAGATTGGTTTTCGGTGGCTATGGAGGCTTTTGGCGGCAGATCCCCCGACATGCACTCCAAGTCTTCTGGGCTTCTTTCCTTCCAAAAATGAGTTCCGTGAAGTTTCAGGTCAATTGGACTCCGTTTGATTTTCCTTTTCTTAGAAACCCTAAAACAGGGTAAAAACAGAAACTGGCACTGGGCTCTGGGTTAATAGGTCAGTCCCAAAAATGATATAAAAGTGTATAATAAAGCCCATAAACATTCAAAACAGTAGATAATATAGCATGGAGCAACCAAAAATTATAGATACGTTGGAGACGTATCAACGGCCATCGGGGACGACATGTTCTCCGTCGTCTTCCCCAACAAGGCCATGCTGCGGATGGCGACGCGCAGTGGCAAGCTGTAACTCTCCCTCAACGACATTATGTGTGACGCCCGGATAATTAACCTACAGTGAACCTCTGCTAATGATGCCACGTCACCTCAGTTACTATTGATAATCCCGCGTTAGTTCAAAACCGGTTCGGAATTCAACTTCGAAATAAAGTCGAACAGTAAAAGTTTTCAAATATTAAAACTAAAATATTCGGGTGAAGCCAAATAATGCATAGGTAATTATGACGAAGAGACCACTCTTTTATAAAATGTTTAAATAATCTAAAATGAATAAAACTTGGGCTAAATCCATTATTTATATGCTTTTAAAATAGTAAACAAATACAAGCTAACTAATTAATGTGCCAAATTAATTGTGACCGTGGAATGCTTGGAAACACTATTTTAGGTGCTACTGTGGCATTTTATAAAACTAAGTTTGTTGGAACATAAACAGAAAATAGTAAAAGTAAATAAAAGAAAAAAACAAAAGGAGACCCCTTGGCCAATTGGGCCAACAGGCCCAACTAGCCTCTACCAGCCCAACCGACCGGCCCACCCCGCACCCATAAACCGTTCCCCACTTCCCCCCACTCTCCATTGACACCCCACTTCCCCTCCCCCACGAAAATATCTCCTCTCTCCCCGATTGGATCGGGAACGGAGGAGGAGGTCCCCGATTTTTTATTAATAATAAATAAGAACTATCTAATTACGGAACTGGTAAAGGGCAACTGGAAATTGTGTAAGTAGGAAGGACGCTGTGATTAATAGCGTCCAGGTACGGCCGCTGTTGCTAACGACGTCCAGGTGTGGACGCTGTTGTTAGTGGCGTCCTGTGTTTCATTACGACCCAAATTTCCTAAACTGGCAGCCCAATGCTCTGTTATTCCCCTCGCGCACCTTCTCGCCGCCGCTATCCAGCCATCGGTAATGGTGCTTCCGCACCCCCCCTTGCTTTTCGTTAGAGCATCTCCAATAAACCGTCCAAATGTAAAGATATCTAACTTTTGGATCGTCTGGGGTAAAAAAACGTTACTCCAACAAACAGTTCATATGTAAAAAAAAATTGGACCGCAGTCTCCTGGTGATGTAAAATTGAAAACTTTGTGATGCAAATTTACATCACGAGATGCAACTAATGTAAAACCGCGGTCGCCCGCCAAACGCCCAACCGCCACTTCGTTCCTCTTTCGCCTGGCGACTGGCCGCCCGCGACCGAGCACGAGTAGCCGAAAGTCGCCGCCGCCACCGGCCAAGTCGTCGTCGCCGTCGCCGCCACCGCCCCACATCATTGTCGCTGCCCTCCGCTGCCCTATCCCTCGTCGCCTCCCCCGTCGGAGGGCGTCTCACAGCCGCCCAGATGCCGCCGTTTCGGGAAGCAGCCACGGCTGGATTCGCCGACTCCGGCGGTCCGCCTTGCTCCCTTCACCTCTGCGCCGCCGCCGCCCTAGCCCTCGTCGTCTCCCTTACCGGAGGGCGTCAAGCAGCCGCCCCGGTGCCGCCATTTCGGGAAGCAGCCGCGGCGGGATTCGCCAACTCCGAAGGTCCGCCGTGCTCCCTTCTCCTCTGCGTCACCGTGCTCCCTTCCCCTTTGTGCTGCCGCCCGTGGCATTTCTCCTCTGAGCCGCCGTCCGCAACAGCGACCAATCGAACCGCCGACCATCTTCTTCCACCCCGTGCACAAGGTGTTCGACGAAATTCCCCAATGTAAAAAAATGACGAAACTTGATGATCTTAATTGGGATTGGATAGTATGTTTGAAGATGATTGTCTGCATTGTAGAAGAGCTCAGTTGACTCCTCATTCATGGACGATTCATCGTCGGACGAGGAATTTGATTTGCATGAAGAAGAGGACATTGCTATGCTTGTAGCCATGCACAAGGGGAAGAAGCCAAAGCACGGTGGTTCCGTCTATGGTCGTGCGTTCATTCGGAGAGAACGGATTGATGCACACAAACGGTTGATGCGCAACTACTTTGGATCACCACATGTTTTCCCATATGCTGAAAATGTGACTTTGGGAGGAACACTATACTCCACACCCATGGATCCATGTTGAACTTCACCATCCACATACGTTAGAACAATTAACATGTTCTCGAATTCACCTACAGACATGAACATGTAGGAAG
The DNA here is from genome assembly GCF_018294505.1 of Triticum aestivum. Taxonomy (NCBI): domain Eukaryota; kingdom Viridiplantae; phylum Streptophyta; class Magnoliopsida; order Poales; family Poaceae; genus Triticum; species Triticum aestivum. Next base: position 562,074,454 of record NC_057812.1, on the reverse strand, counting down.
TAAAGATCAAAATCTTAAATTGATTTACTATTGACTCAAGGTTGAATTTTTCACGACCTATCAGCTCATAAACTAGACAATTACCAATTATATTACCAGAAATAAAAACCCAATCATCTATACATTGTACGCAGTACACTTGCAACCATGGAATGAATTATACAAAAAAACTTGATAGAGAAGATGCAATACGGCGTACAAGTCACATGCGCCAACTGCAGTTCAAGTGGATGATCCTAATGATGAGCGGCCGGTGAGACAACACGATTCCTTTGATGATTGCTGATGTTACCCGCTGGAGCTTGCTTACGGGATGGCGAGATTAGGAGCGACGGCTGCATGCGTATTAGTGTTTTGCGGATCAAAAACTGTTACGTATATCAGAGAAAGAGAAAAGACAACTCGGCTGAGCCTAACAAGTCAAACCATATAGCTGGACATCATGCGTAACAGCGTCCATAAAGGGACGCACTTAGCAATGGCGTCTAGGATTGGACGCTGCTCTTAATAGCGTCCTTACTATTTTTGACAATTTCCACTAACCATTTACCACTTCCGTAATTAGAGAATTCTTATTTATTATTAATAAAAAAATCGGGAGGAGGTCGCCGCGACGCCCTCGCTCGACGCCCGACGCCGCCCCACCGCTGGACCTCGACGGAGGGCGCCCTCGCCGGCCTGCTTCCTCTCCACCGCGTCGTCTTCGCCCTCCTCCTTGCCCCCCCCTGTTGACTAGTCCCTACGAATCCCGGTGCGGCCCTCGGCCTCCTCTTCCCCTCGCCCCGCTCGCTGGCTACGCGCGCGCCCGCCTCCGCTCGCCACTGCTGCTGCTGCACTGCTCTGCCCGTGCACGCACGTCCCCGCATTGCCGAGCCCTTCCACCCATAGCGCGCGCTTACTAGCGCCCCCCCCCCCCCCCCGCACTCGCCGTCCACACGCGCTGGCCGTGCCCCGCACCTGCCCGCGACGAAGTGTGCGCGCGCTCGCGCGCCCCTGCCGCTGCTTGCGTCGCCCGCCCGTGGTGGCCTCATGCGTCGCATGGCCCGCGCCACCGCGCCCTCCCCCTCCCCTCGTGCGCCCCTGTGGCTGTCCCCTGCTCGCCTAGCCCCCCCCACTCCCGCGCTTGCTGCTGCTTAGAGCCGTAGCCGCGTCCGCCACGGCCAGCGCCGCCTGGTGCTCCCCGCTTGCACTGCATGCTTCTGCCTCCCCCTTGGCATGCTGCCGCCGCCGTTCGATGCCTGCGGCTGTGCTGCTGCTACCTGCGTCGGACCGCGCCGACCCCATCTGAGACCACGCACCCCCGCTCTCCTTCTCCTCTCGTCACCGCTCGCTCTTACCGCGATGGCCCGCCGCGCTACTGGTCTCGCCGCTCGTTGCCGCCCGAACGGCCTCCGGTGGCCGCCCGCGCATCGCCGCGGCCTCGCCCCGCTGCCTCGCGAGCGGGCTCGACCCCGTACGGGTTGCGCCCGCTGCCCGCCTGCCCGTCGCCCGCTATTGGCCCCTGTGCCTATGGCGAATGGAGCCCACCCTAAGAACGAAAAAAAAGAGAAAAGGAAAAGGAATTAAAAATAAATAATAAATAAAATTATTAAATTAATTAATTAATTAAAGGATTAATTATCTTAATTAATCTTGCTTAATTAACCTAATTAATTAACTAAACTAATTAATCCTGATTAGATTAGCCTAAGCAGATAACTAAACCCTATTTAAACTAACAGAGTATGACAGGTGGGTCCCACTGGACCCACGCATCAGTTGACCCAGTCAACCCCTATTGACTGGTGATGTCAGCTTGACCTCATGCTGATGTCATAAATCCAAATTTCGAATTAAATTAAATAATTAATTAAATTCCAGAAATTAGTAAAATCTTTAGAAAATCATATCTTTTAATCCGTAACTCGGATTAAATTATTTTCAACATGAAAGTTGCTCAGAACGACGAGACGAATCCGGATAGGCAACCCGTTCGCCCGCCACGCATCCCTAGCATAGCGAACACGCAACTTTCCCCCTCCGGTTCATCTGTCCGAAAACGTGAAACACCGGGAATATTTTCTGGATGTTTTCCCCCTTCATCGGTACCACCTCGTACCGTGTTAGGGCACACCTAGCGTCATGTTTTGTCATGTCATGCATCATTATGCATCTTTTTGCATTATATTTATTGTTTCTTCCCCCTCTTCTCTCGCTAGACACCGAGACCGACGTTGCTGCTACCCAGTACGACTACGGTGTTGACGACCCCTCTCTCTTGCCAGAGCAACCAGGCAAGCCCCCCCCCCCCTTGATCACCAGATATCGCCTACTCTTCTCTATAATGCTTGCATTAGAGTAGTGTAGCATGTTACTGCTTTCCGATATTCCTATCCTGATGCATAGCCTGTCCTTGCTACTACTGTTGTTACCATTACCTACTATCCTACTGCTTAGTATAGGATGCTAGTGTTCCATCAGTGGCCCTACACTCTTGTCCGTCTGCCATGCTATACTACTGAGTCGTGATCACTTCGGGAGGTGATCACGGGCATATACTATATACTTTACACAGTTACATTACTTATGATACTGTTCGGAGATGGGGGCTGAAGGGGCAGGTGGCTCCATCCCGGTAGAGGTGGGCCTGGGTTCCCGACGGCCCCCGACTGTTACTTTGAGGCGGAGCGACAGGGCAGGTTGAGACCACCTAGGAGAGAGGTGGGCCTGGCCCTGGTCGGCGTTCGCAGATACTTAACACGTTTAACGAGATCTTGGTATTTGATCTGAGTCTGGCTACTGGCCTATACGCACTAACCATCTACGCGGGGACAGTTATGGGCACTCGACGTCGTGGTATCAGCCGAAGCCTTCATGGTGTCAGCGACTGAGTGGCGCGCACCGGATTGGACCATAAGCCTGCTCTTGTATTAAGGGGGCTAGTTATGCTTCCGGCCGCGTTCACAACGTGCAGGTGTGCAAAGGGCAATGGGCCCAGACCCCTGCGTCATAGGATTTAGACCGGCGTGCTGACCTCTCTGTTGTGCCTAGGTAGGGCTACGACGTGTTGATCTTCCAAGGCCGGGCATGACCCAGAAAAGTGTGTTCGGCCAAATGGGATCGAGCGTGTTGGGTTATGTGGTGCACCCCTGCAGGGAAGTTAATCTATTCAAATAGCCGTGATCTTCGGTAACAGGACGACTTGGAGTTGTACCTTGACCTTATGACAACTAGAACCGGATACTTAATAAAACACACCCTTCCAAGTGCTAGATACAACTGGTGATCGCTCTCTCACAGGGCGACGAGGGGAGGATCATCGGTTAGGATTATGCTATACGATGCTACTTGGAGGTCTTCAGTCTACTCTCTTCTACATGCTGCAAGACGAGGCTGCCAGAAGCGTAGTCTTCGAAAGGACTAGCTATCCCCCCTTATCTCGGCTTTCTGCAGTTCAGTCCACATATAATAGCCTTATTCCAGTTGATACCAATGCATACATATGTAGTGTAGCTACTTGCTTGCGAGTACTTTGGATGAGTACTCACGGTTGCTTTCTCCCTCTTTTCCCCCTATCCCTTCTACCTAGTTGTCGCAACCAGATGTTGAAGCCTAGGAGCCAGACGCCACCTTCGACGACGACTCCTACTACACCGGAGGTGCCTACTACTACGTGCTGCCCGCTGACGACGACCAGGAGTAGTTTAGGAGGATCCCAGGCAGGAGGCCTGCGCCTCTTTCGATCTGTATCCCAGTTTATGCTAGCCTTCTTAAGGCAAACTTGTTTAACTTATGTCTGTACTCAGATATTGTTGCTTCCGCTGACTCGTCTATGATCGAGCTCTTGTATTCGAGCCCTCGAGGCCCCTGGCTTGTAATATGATGCTTGTATGACTTATTTTATTTGTAGAGTTGTGTTGTGATATCTTCCCGTGAGTCCTTGATCTTGATCGTACACATTTGCATGCATGATTAGTGTACGGTCAAATCGGGGGCGTCACAAGTTGGTATTAGAGCCAACTGCCTGTAGGAATCCCCCTTTCCAACTCCTTGGCCAAAGTCGAGTCTAGTCATTAAAAAACTTTTACTAACATGGCTGTGTGCCTTACGGGCCCATGTCGCCATTGGGTGGTATTAGGATCTTTTATTTCTCGTCTATACTCTGGGATTCTGATCTCTTTTCTATTCGGGTTAAATGATTTTGCTAAAATCTAACTCTAGGTTCTCGTTATCACTTCCTGCCGAAGAGCCCCTTCATTACAGATGATCGACTGCTTCAACAGAAGATTCTGACAATACTCTCCGATGTTCTCCTGAAACTTTGTGCCATTGCTTTTGCAATTCCCTATCATCGATATATCCTTATGGATAAATACATACACTTGACGTTCTTACCTTTATTCCCGGTTGCTCTTGTTATTACAAGATACACCGAAAATTCTCTCTATTGTTCCGAGAATCTTTTGTGCCTTCTGCTTTGCAGCTTCTTTTTGCACCGCGGATAATTCACTTAACCGGGGTCCATTCATCTCTAGTTGTTCATACGTGTTGCAAAATGCTTGGAAATACTATCTGATATTTCGAAAATCCTCTGCAGCCTATTGCTCTTAATGCTCCTTGCCTGCTTGCACTAGGATTAATTCCATATGTCTAGCAATATTCTTTAAAATTCTTTGTGATTGTCATTTTGTTCTTATGGATTCAATGTGTGAGAGAATACTCGCAATCATCAATTAATCCTTGGAAATTTTCTTTCCGGCTCCGACATCGCTCCGGATATGAGTTGGTTCTTGCCCAATCAAGAATTGATCGGGTGCCTCTAAGTCTATTCAACTTACTCATCTTTTGATCAGAGCCTCTGCTTCTGATCCTTCGTCTTGAAATCATAATTCCTTTGTACCCAAGCAACGGATCATTGAGACGTTTCTATAAGCTCATGCCTTTGCATCCCCTTCTTCATCTGATTGATTACCTATACTCACATCAACTCTGTCGTGAATCGCCAGATCCTTTGCTGGGTTTTATCCTGCAATGTCCTTCATCATCAGTAACCTTTTGAGCCTTTCCTTGGATACATAATGCCTTTGGTAAATTGTATCCTCTGCTTTTGTGAACCATGCTCTACTTTTGAGCTTGTGTTAATTACTTCTAAAAATTTGTGGTATATGTTCCTAAGACGCCTCGATGGGTTGAACCAATACCTTAACTAATCTATGTGAGCACGAAAGATTTCACGGGCCATACTCATCTGGTATTTCACCAGGTAAAACTTTCAGCACTAATACCATTATCAAAACGAGAAGTGAATGGAAGGTTATGCATTGAGGAAGTGGGAGTCGACCTTGAACCTTTGTGTTCATGCCCATGGACATGATGTAGATCCTAGCATGGAAGCTTCTTGTAATAATAACTATTTCCTTGATATAATATCCTTGGTATCAGTGAATTGATCCTTTGTAATCGTGGTTCCAACCATATGTTCTTCTTTGATCCCATTTCTCGGGCAAGTTTAAGCACTTGTCTTCCGTGGATCAATACACCTGTCCAACCTTTACTTTGATCTTTCATCGAGTACTACACCCTGGTATCTCGAGATCATCACGGGACTGCATAACTTCTTATGGGTTCTTCATCAACTGTCATTTCTCACCGATTTCAATTTTTCTGGGTTCTGGGTTGTCGTCAACCGAGAACACCGATATGTGAACCGATGCCTCATTCCGGTTCGATAACCCTAATTAATTTTCGTTGCTTATGAGTTTAATAATCCTTCCCGTCATTCCTAGCCTGATCGGCTATACCATTATTGGGCTAATTTTTAACCGTGCTACCTGGTCCTTATCTCCGGAGCACCACTTTTGACGATGAGCTAAGCTTACGTCGATTTTCCTCGTCATATCATTCGCCTTGAACAACAAGCTTGATTTCGAGTTTGTGTCGTACTCGTGGTTCCAATAATTTTTGCTTCATCATTCCGTTGACTTGATGTCATCGCCGACCGGTTACATCTTTTTGAAACCTCTCGACAACTGTGTTGTGATCATCATCAACATTTTGAGGTCTTCCAAGATATCGGTCGAATTCATGGTGAGAAGTACCATCCTTGCCCCTCGATGATTTGTGTTATCACCGACAACATTATTGCTTTCCCTCCAACACAAACTTGTTCATGTTTTGTGTTATACCTGGAGATCCGTGCTATCCAGTAATTATTCTTCTTTACCTTGGAGTATTACCATCTTTGATGTCAAGGATGTTGTGAGAATTTCACCACCTCTTGAGAATTCTTGATATAAGTGATACTTCACTATCACCATTAATTCTTGGTCCCCGTGTCGATTCTAATCGGAATACCGGCAATTGAACTTTGAGGTGTGAATTCAAAACTTCTAGCAACCCTATTGCTTGGAGTGAATGATCGATAGTTTCATTCTAAATTCTTTTGTTCATTAAGTCACCATTTTAACATTGTTCGTGCGACCCAGCCCATATTTCGGGTGCACCTTTCAACCAATGTTTAAATGGGTATGTTTCCTCGAGCATACCTCATTGTATCATTTTAACTGACAATTGTCATCCCCTTGTTCACCTAATTGTGGAAATCCATCCTTTGGAAAATCTCAATGAATTGTCGCTGAGTTCATTAGCCACCCCTTCATCCTCTCCTTGGTTAAATGGTGAACTCATGATTCAGGACTTGCCTTCATAGTTCATTTCACGAGAATCTTGCAACGCCATCCCGTCAATGTGTTGCACCTCTTCTTCTCATCCCGAGTCTGAGGTATCCTGACACAAATCAGATCTGAACCCCGGTCAGATATGATGGTTGGGACATATTTCAAGGAGTTTTCTACATTATATCATGTCATGGATATTATGCTCTGCTTGTCCTTGGGAAGGATATACCCTTGAAATATGTCTGTATACACATTTTCCTTTCCATTGTTCTGTTTAAACCTGATAATTTCTTTTCCTTTCCATGGGTTTGTTTAAACCTCCTTGTGATCTATATTATATAAGCAGTAATATTTCCCTGCTTATGTAAACACCTCGTTGTACCACTCTGTCAGTAAGACCCTGTTGCTATTGTTGATGACATTTCGGTAGCCACCGATGAACAAGAACTTTGTCTATTGGTCCGCCTCGATCCACGAGCAGGAAAAATGGTTCTCTTCGTCCCTCGCCCTTGGTACCGACGTTGTTGCCGACATGACCAACAGACTATCCCCTGTCATGCCTTGCTTACATGATCGTGCAAGATGTCACCGACCTTCCTACTTTTAACCGCATGGTGGGCCCATAACCCACAGTTCCATAGGGTCGAAACCTGACTCTCCTGTACACCTTGTTAACAAAGTTATCCCTTGCTCTTGGTTTTGTAGGTAATTCGCGAGCCACCTCCCTAGTGCTCCATTCTGGTATCAGATGCAATACTTACTCTCACTGCTCTGAACCCTTTCTCACTATGGTTCAGACCTTGAGCAACTATCTATCCGCTTGGACCCTCTCATTGTACCTTCGTACAATACTCTTGATGTATTTTATATGTTCAACTCGAGAGGTAGTCTTATGCTCATTCATGGGTTAACCCCCAGATTGTTTCCCTCAAAGGCATTCTATCGTAGCTGAGCTGCCCCTTATCCTTTCGTAAGTACGATGGAGTTCCCGAAGAAATGATGACAAGTTTATCATGATGCATTGGAATAAAGAATTGAAGACATCAACAAAAGGGATTAACTTCTTCGAGAAGATCCATTGGAATATCGTAACCGGAACATTCCCACTTAGTCCCCCTCTTAAATCTCGGGACGAGATTTCTTGTAGTGGAAGAGAATTGTGACGCCCGGATAATTAACCTACAGTGAACGTCTGCTAATGATGCCACGTCACCTCAGTTACTATTGATAATCCCGCGTTAGTTCAAAACCGGTTCAGAATTCAACTTCGAAATAAAGTCGAACAGTAAAAGTTTTCAAATATTAAAACTAAAATATTCGGGTGAAGCCAAATAATGCATAGGTAATTATGACGAAGAGACCACTCTTTTATAAAATGTTTAAATAATCTAAAATGAATAAAACTTGGGCTAAATCCATTATTTATATGCTTTTAAAATAGTAAACAAATACAAGCTAACTAATTAATGTGCCAAATTAATTGTGACCGTGGAATGCTTGGAAACACTATTTTAGGTGCTACTGTGGCATTTTATAAAACTAAGTTTATTGGAACATAAACAGAAAATAGTAAAAGTAAATAAAAGAAAAAACAAACAAACAAAAAAACAAAAGGAGACCCCTTGGCCAATTGGGCCAACAGGCCCAGCTAGCCTCTACCAGCCCAACCGACCGGCCCACCCCGCACCCATAAACCGTTCCCCACTTCCCCCCACTCTCCACCGACACCCCACTTCCCCCCCCCCCACGAAAATATCTCCTCTCTCCCCGATTGGATCGGGAACGGAGGAGGAGGTCCCCGATTTTTTATTAATAATAAATAAGAATTATCTAATTACGGAACTGGTAAAGGGCAACTGGAAATTGTGTAAGTAGGAAGGACGCTGTGATTAATAGCGTCCAGGTACGTCCGCTGTTGCTAACGACGTCCAGGTGTGGACGCTGTTGTTAGTGGCGTCCTGTGTTTCATTACGACCCAAATTTCCTGAACTGGCAGCCCAATGCTCTGTTATTCCCCTCGCGCACCTCCTCGCCGCCGCTATCCAGCCACCGGTAATGGTGCTTCTGCACCCCCCTTGCTTTTTGTTAGAGCATCTCCAATAAACTGTCCAAATATAAAGATATCTAACTTTTGGATCGTCTGGGGTAAAAAACGTTACTCCAACAAACAGTTCATATGTAAAAAAAATTGGACCGCAGTCTCCTGGTGATGTAAAATTGAAAACTTTGTGATGCAAATTTACATCACGAGATGCAACTAATGTAAAACCGTGGTCGCTCGCCAAACGCCCAACCGCCACTTCATTCCGCTTTCGCCTGGCGACTGGCCGCCCGCGACCGAGCACGAGTAGCCGAAAGTCGCTGCAGCCACCGGCCAAGTCGTCGTCGCCGTCGCCGCCACCGCCCCACATCATTGTCGCTGCCCTCCGCTGCCCTATCCCTCGTCGCCTCCCCCGTCGGAGGGCGTCTCGCAGCCGCCCCGATGCCACCGTTTCGGGAAGCAGCCACGGCTGGATTCACCCACTCCGGCGGTCCGCCTTGCTCCCTTCACCTCTGCGCCGCCGCCGCCCTAGCCCTCGTCGTCTCCCTCACCGGAGGGCGTCAAGCAGCAGCCCCGGTGCCGCCGTTTTGGGAAGCAGCCACGGCGGGATTCGCCAACTCCGAAGGTCCGCCGTGCTCCCTTCTCCTCTGCGTCGCCGTGCTCCCTTCCCCTTTGTGCCGCCGTCCGTGGCATTTCTCCTCTGAGCCGCCGTCCGCAACAGCGACCAATCGAACCGCCGACCATCTTCTTCCACCCCGTGCACAAGGTGTTCGACAAAATTCCCGAATGTAAAAAAACGACGAAACTTGATGATCTTAATTGGGATTGGATAGTATGTTTGAAGATGATTGTCTGCATTGTAGAAGAGCTCGGTTGACTCCTCATTCATGGACGATTCATCGTCGGACGAGGAATTTGATTTGCATGAAGAAGAGGACATTGCTATGCTTGTAGCCATGCACAAGGGGAAGAAGCCAAAGCATGGTGGTTCCGTCTATGGTCGTGCGTTCATTCGGAGAGAACGGATTGATGCACACAAACGGTTGATGCGCAACTACTTTGGATCACCACATGTTTTCCCATATGCTGAAAATGTGACTTCGGGAGGAACACTATACTCCACACCCATGGATCCATGTTGCACTTCACCATCCACATACGTTAGAACAATTAACATGTTCTCGAATTCACCTGCAGACATGAACATGTAGGAAGTAAAGATCAAAATCTTAAATTGATTTACTATTGACTCAAGGTTGAATTTTTCACGACCTATCAGCTCATAAACTAGACAATTACCAATTATATTACCAGAAATAAAAACCCAATCATCTATACATTGTACGCAGTACACTTGCAACCATAGAATGAATTATACAAAAAAACTTGATAGAGAAGATGCAATACGGCGTACAAGTCACATGCGCCAACTGCAGTTCAAGTGGATGATCCTAATGATGAGCGGCCGGTGAGACAACACGATTTCTTTGATGATTGCTGATGTTACCCGCTGGAGCTTGCTTACGGGACGGCGAGATTAGGAGCGACGGCTGCATGCGTATTAGTGTTTTGTGGATCAAAAACTGTTACCTATATCAGAGAAAGAGAAAAGACAACTCGGCTGAGCCTAATAAGTCAAACCATATAGCTGGACATCATGCGTAACAGCGTCCATAAAGGGACGCACTTTGCAATGGCGTCCAGGATTGGACGCTGCTCTTAATAGCATCATTACTATTTTTGACAATTTTCATTGACCATTTACCACTTCCGTAATTACAGAATTCTTATTTATTATTAATAAAAAAATCGGGAGGAGGTCGCCGCAACGCCCTCGCTCGACGCCCGACGCCGCCCCACCGCTGGACCTCGACGGAGGGCGCCCTCGCCGGCCTGCTTCCTCTCCACCGCGTCGTCTTCGCCCTCCTCCTCGCCCCCCCTGTTGCCTAGTCCCAACGAATCCCGGTGAGGCCCTCGGCCTCCTCTTCCCCTCGCCCCGCTCGCTGGCTACGCACGCGCCCGCCTCCGCTCGTCACTGCTGCTGCTGCACTGCTCTGCACGTGCACGCACGTCCCCGCATCGCCGAGCCCTTCCACCCGTAGCGCGCGCTCGCTAGCGCCCCCCACCCCGCACTCGCCGTCCACACGCGCTGGCCGTGCCCCGCACCTGCCCGCGACGAAGTGTGTGCGCGCTCGCGCGCCCCCACTGCTGCTTGCGTCGCCCACCCGTGGTGGCCTCATGCGTCGCATGGCCCGCGCCACCGCGCCCTCCCCCCCTCGTGCGCCCCTGTGGCTGTCCCCTACTCGCCCAGCCCCCCCACTCCCGCGCTTGCTGCTGCTTAGAGCCGTAGCCGCGTCCGCCACGGCCAGCGCCGCCTGGTGCTCCCCGATGCCTGTGGCTGTGCTGCTGCTACCTCCGTCGGACCGCGGCGACCCCATCTGAGACCACGCACCCCCGCTCTCCTTCTCCTCCCGTCACCGCTCGCTCTTACCGTGATGGCCCGCCGCGCTACTGGTCTCGCCGCTCGTTGCCGCCCGAACAGCCTCCGGTGGCCGCCCGCGCATCACCGCGGCCTTGCCCCGCTGCCTCGCGAGCGGGCTCGACCCCGTACGGGTTGCGCCCGCTGCCCGCCTGCCCGTCGCCCGCTATTGGCCCCTGTGCCTATGGCGAACGGGGCCCACCCTGGGAACGAAAAAAAGAGAAAAGGAAAAGGAATTAAAAATAAATAATAAATAAAATTATTAAATTATTTAATTAATTAAAGGATTAATTAACTTTATTAATCTTGCTTAATTAACCTAATTAATTAACTAAACTAATTAATCCTAATTAGATTAGCCTAAGCAGATAACTAAACCCTATTTAAACTAACAGAGTATGACAGGTGGGTCCCTCTCTTCTCTTGCTAGACACCGAGACCGACGCTGCTGCTACCCAGTTATATTTATTGTTTCTTCCCCCTCTTCTCTCGCTAGACACCGAGACCGACGCTGCTGCTATCCAGTACGACTACGGTGTTGACGACCCCTCTCTCTTGTTAGAGCAACCAGGCAAGCCCCCCCCCTTGATCACCAGATATCGCCTACTCTTCTCTATACTGCTTGCATTAGAGTAGTGTAGCATGTTACTGCTTTCCGATATTCCTATCCTGATGCATAGCCTGTCCTTGCTACTACTGTTGTTACCATTACCTACTATCCTACTGCTTAGTATAGGATGCTAGTGTTCCATCAGTGGCCCTACACTCTTGTCCGTCTGCCATGCTATTGTTGGAAATATGCCCTAGAGGCAATAATAAAAGTGTTATTATTATATTTCTTTGTTCATGATAATAGTCTTTTATTCATGCTATAACTGTATTATCCGGAAATCGTAATACACGTGTGAATACATAGACCACAATATGTCCCTAGTGAGCCTCTAGTTGACTAGCTCGTTGTGATCAACAGATAGTCATGGTTTCCTGGCTATGGACATTGGATGTCGTTGATAACGGGATCACATCATTAGGAGAATGATGTGATGGACAAGACCCAATCCTAAGCATAGCACAAAGGTCGGTTAGTTCGTTTGCTAGAGCTTTTCCAATGTCAAGTATCTCTTCCTTAGACCATGAGATCGTGTAACTCCCGGATACCGTAGGAGTTCTTTGGGTGTACCAAACGTCACAACGTAACTGGGTGACTATAAAGGTGCATTACAGGTATCTCCGAAAGTGTCTGTTGGGTTGACACGGATCGAGACTGGGATTTGTCACTCCGTATGACGGAGAGGTATCTCTGGGCCCACTCGGTAATGCATCATCACAATGAGCTCAAAGTGACCAAGTGTTTGATCATGGGATCATGCATTGCGGTACGAGTAAAGTGACTTGCCGGTAACGAGACTGAACGAGGTATTGGGATACCGACGATCGAGTCTCGGGCATGTAACGTACCGATTCACAAAGTTAATTGCATACGGGGTTTGATCGAATCCTCGACATCGTGGTTCATCCGATGACAACATCGAGGAGCATGTGGGAGCCAACATGGGTATCCAGATCCCGCTGTTGGTTATTGACCTGAGGTCGTCTCGGTCATGTCTGCATGTCTCCCGAACCCGTAGGGTCTACACACTTAAGGTTCGGTGACGCTAGGGTTATCAGGAAGACAAGTATGTGATTACCGAATGTTGTTCGGAGTCCCGAATGAGATCCCGGACGTCACGAGGAGTTCCGGAATGGTCCGGAGGTAAAGATTTATATAAGGAAAGTGGTTAAACGGACACCGGAAAGTTTCGGTGGCATACCGGTATTGTACCGGGGCCACCGGAAGGGTTCCGGGGGTCCACCGGGTGGGGCCACCCCTCCCGGGGGGCCACATGGGCTGTGTGGGAGAGGGAGCCAGCCCCTAGTGGGCTGTGCGCGCCTCCCCACCTAGTCCCATGCGGCTAGGGCAAGGGGAGGGGAAACCCTAAAGGGGGCGCCCCCCTAGCTTGGGGGGCAAGCCTCCCCTCTTTCCCCTCTCCCTTTGGCCGCCGCCCCCCTCTAGGGTTTCCCCTAGAGGGCCGGCCCCCCTTGCCCCTCTCCTCCTATATATAGAGGGGTGAGGGGAGGGCTGCAGAACACAAGCGAAGGCGCATCCCCTCCCCTCCCCAACACCTCTCCTCATCCGTACGTGCTTGGCGAAGCTCTGTCGGAGTACTGCTGCACCAACAACACCACGCCGTCGTGCTGCCGTTGGAGCTGTCTTCCTCAACCTCTCCTTCCTCCTTGCTGGATCAAGATGGAGGAGACGTCGCCCGTACCGTACGTGTGTTGAACGCGGAGGTGCTGTCCGTTCAGCACTTGGTCATCGGTGATCCGAATCACGTCGAGTACGACTCCATCACCACCAACCCCTTGAACGCTTCCGCACTCGATCTACAAGTGGTATGTAGATGCAAACTCACTCCCTTGACTCGTTGCTTAGATGAACTCATAGATGGATCTTGGTGAAACCGTAGGAAATTTTTGAATTTTCTGCAACGTTCCCCAACAGTGGCATCATGAGCTAGGTCTATGCGTAGTTCTCTATTGCACGAGTAGAACACAATTTTGTTGTGGGCGTGGATCTTTTCAACTTGCTTGCCGCTACTAGTCTTATCTTGCTTCAGCGGTATTGTGGGATGAAGCGGCCCGGACCAACCTTACACGTACGCTTACGTGAGACCGGTTCCACCGACTGACATGCACTAGTTGCATAAGGTGGCTGGTGGGTGTCTGTCTCTCCCACTTTAGTTGCAGCGGATTCGATGAAAAGGGTCCTTATGAAGGGTAAATAGAAGTTGACAAGATCACGTTGTGGTTATTCGTAGGTAAGAAAACGTTCTTGCTAGAACCCAATTGCAGCCACGTAAAAGATGCAACAACAATTAGAGGACGTCTAACTTGTTTTTGCAGTGATTGATCATGTGATGTGATATGGCCAGAAGTTGTGATGAATGATGAATGATATATTGTGATGTATGAGATCATGTTCTTGTAATAGGAATCACGACTTGCATGTCGATGAGTATGACAACCGGCAGGAGCCATAGGAGTTGTCTTTATTTTTGTATGACCTGCGTGTCATCGAAGAACGCCATGTAAACTACTTTACTTTATTGCTAAACGCGTTAGTCATAGAAGTAGAAGTAGTCGTTGACGTGACAACTTCATGAAGACACGATGATGGAGATCATGATGATGGAGATCATGATGATGGAGATCATGGTGTCATGCCGGTGACAAGATGATCATGGAGCCTCGAAGATGAAGATCAAAGGAGCTATATGATATTGGCCATATCATGTCACTACTTTATATAATTGCATGTGATGTTTATTATGTTTTATGCATCTTGTTTACTTAGATCGACGGTAGTAAATAAGATGATCCCTTATAACAATTTCAAGAAAGTGTTCCCCCTAACTGTGCACCGTTGCTAAAGTTCGTCGTTTCGAAGCACCACGTGATGATCGGGTGTGATAGATCCTTACGTTCACATACAAAGGGTGTAAGACAGTTTTACACATGCAAAAACACTTAGGGTTAACTTGACGAGCCTAGCATGTACAGACATGGCCTCGGAACACGGAGACCGAAAGGTCGAACACGAGTCGTATGGAAGATACGATCAACATGAGAATGTTCACCGACGATGACTAGTCCGTCTCACGTGATGATCGGACACGGCCTAGTCGACTCGGATCGTGTAACACTTAGATGACTAGAGGGATGTCTAATCTGAGTGGGAGTTCATTCAATAATTTGATTAGATGAACTTAATTATCATGAACTTAGTCTAAAACCTTTTGCAAATATGTCTTGTAGATCAAATGGCCAACGCTCATGTCAACTTGAACTTCAACGCGTTCCTAGAGAAAACCAAGCTGAAAGATGATGGCAGCAACTATACGGACTGGGTCCGGAACCTGAGGATCATCCTCATAGCTGCCAGGAAACAATATGTCCTAGAAGGACCGCTAGGTGACGCTCCCGTCCCAGAGAACCAAGACATTATGAATGCTTGGCAGTCTCGTGCTGATGATTACTCCCTCGTTCAGTGCGGCATGCTTTACAGCTTAGAACCGGGGCTCCAAAAGCGTTTTGAGCATCACGGAGCATATGAGATGTTCGAAGAGCTGAAACTAGTTTTCCAAGCTCACGCCCGGGTCGAGAGATATGACATCTCCGACAAGTTCTATAGTTGTAAGATGGAGGAAAATAGTTCTGTCAGTGAGCACATACTCAAGATGTCTGGGTTGCACAACCGTATGACCCAGCTGAATATTAACCTCCCTGATGAGGCAGTCATTGACAGAATCCTTCAGTCGCTCCCACCAAGCTACAAGAGCTTTGTGATGAACTACAATATGCAGGGGATGGTAAAGACCATTCCTGAAGTATTTTCTATGCTGAAGTCAGCAGAGGTTGAAATCAAGAAAGAACATCAAGTGTTGATGGTCAATAAGACCACTAAGTTCAAGAAGGGCAAGGGTAAGAAGAACTTCAAGAAGGACGGCAAGGAGGTTGCCGCGCCCGGTAAGCCAGTTGCCGGGAAGAAGTCAAAGAATGGACCCAAGCCTGAGACTGAGTGCTTTTATTGCAAGGGGAAGGGTCACTGGAAGCAGAACTGCCCCAAATACTTAGCGGATAAGAAGGCCGGCAACACTAAAGGTATATTTGATATACATGTAATTGATGTGTACCTTACCAGTACTCGTAGTAACTCCTGGGTATTTGATACCGGTGCTGTTGCTCATATTTGTAACTCACAGCAGGGGCTGCGGAATAAGCGGAGACTGGCAAAGGACGAGGTGACGATGCGCGTCGGGAATGGTTCCAGAGTCGATGTGATCGCCGTCGGCACGCTACCTCTACATTTACCCACGGGATTAGTTTTGAACCTTAATAATTGTTATTTAGTACCAAGTTTGAGCATGAACATTGTATCTGGATCTCGTTTAATACGAGATGGCTACTCATTTAAGTCTGAGAATAATGGTTGTTCGATTTATATGAGAGATATGTTTTATGGTCATGCTCCGATGGTCAATGGTTTATTCTTAATGAATCTCGAGCGTAATACTACACATATTCATAGCGTGAATACCAAAAGATGTAAAGTTGATAACGATAGTCCCACATACTTGTGGCACTGCCGCCTTGGTCACATTGGTGTCAAGCGCATGAAGAAGCTCCATGCTGATGGACTTTTAGAGTCTCTCGATTATGAATCATTTGACACATGCGAACCATGCCTCATGGGCAAGATGACCAAGACTCCGTTCTCCGGAACAATGGAGCGAGCAACCAACTTGTTGGAAATCATACATACCGATGTGTGCGGTCCAATGAGTGTTGAGGCTCGCGGAGGATATCGTTATGTTCTCACTCTCACTGATGACTTGAGTAGATATGGGTATGTCTACTTAATGAAACACAAGTCTGAGACCTTTGAAAAGTTCAAGGAATTTCAGAATGAGGTAGAGAATCAACGTGACCGAAAGATAAAATTCCTACGATCAGATCGTGGAGGAGAATACTTAAGTCACGAATTTGGTACACACTTAAGGAAATGTGGAATCGTTTCACAACTCACGCCGCCTGGAACACCTCAGCGTAACGGTGTGTCCGAACATCGTAATCGCACTCTATTAGATATGGTGCGATCTATGATGTCTCTTACCGATTTACCACTATCATTTTGGGGATACGCTCTAGAGACAGCTACATTCACTTTAAATAGGGCACCGTCTAAATCCGTTGAGACGACACCGTATGAATTATGGTTTGGGAAGAAACCTAAGCTGTCGTTTCTAAAAGTTTGGGGATGCGATGCTTATGTCAAGAAACTTCAACCTGAAAAGCTCGAACCCAAGTCGGAAAAATGCGTCTTCATAGGATACCCTAAGGAAACCATTGGGTATACCTTCTACTTAAGATCCGAGGGCAAGATCTTTGTTGCCAAGAACGGATCCTTTCTGGAAAAAGAGTTTCTCTCGAAAGAAGTAAGTGGGAGGAAAGTAGAACTCGATGAAGTACTACCTCTTGAACCGGAAAGTAGTGCAGCCCAGGAAAATGTTCCTGTGATGCCTACACCAACTGAAGAGGAAAATAATGATGATCAAGGTACTTCGGATCAAGTTGCTACTGAACTTCGTAGGTCCACAAGGACACGTTCCGCACCAGAGTGGTACGGCAACCCTGTCCTGGAAATCATGTTGTTAGACAACGGTGAACCTTCAAACTATGAAGAAGCTATGGCGGGCCCAGATTCCAACAAATGGCTAGAAGCCATGAAATCCGAGATAGAATCCATGTATGAAAACAAAGTATGGACTTTGACTGACTTGCCCGATGATCGGCGAGCGATAGAAAACAAATGGATCTTTAAGAAGAAGACGGACGCGGATGGTAATGTTACCATCTATAAAGCTCGACTTGTCGCTAAGGGTTATCGGCAAGTTCAAGGGATTGACTACGATGAGACTTTCTCTCCCGTAGCGAAGCTTAAGTCCGTCCGAATCATGTTAGCAATTGCCGCATACTATGATTATGAGATATGGCAGATGGACGTCAAAACGGCATTCCTTAACGGTTATCTTAAGGAAGAACTGTATATGATGCAGCCAGAAGGTTTTGTCGATCCTAAGAACGCTAACAAAGTATGCAAGCTCCAGCGATCCATTTATGGGCTGGTGCAAGCATCTCGGAGTTGGAATATTCGCTTTGATGAGATGATCAAAGCGTTTGGGTTTATGCAGACTTATGGAGAAGCCTGCGTTTACAAGAAAGTGAGTGGGAGCTCTGTAGCATTTCTCATATTATATGTAGATGACATACTCTTGATGGGAAATGATATAGAACTTTTGGACAGCATTAAGGCCTACTTGAATAAGTGTTTTTCAATGAAGGACCTTGGAGAAGCTGCTTACATATTAGGCATCAAGATCTATAGAAATAGATCGAGACGCCTCATAGGTCTTTCACAAAGCACATACCTTGATAAAATTTTGAAGAAGTTCAAAATGGATCAGTCCAAGAAGGGGTTCTTGCCTGTATTGCAAGGTGTGAGATTGAGCTCAGCTCAATGCCCGACCACGGCAAAAGATATAGAAGAGATGAGTGTCATCCCCTATGCTTCAGCCATAGGATCTATTATGTATGCCATGCTGTGTACCAGACCTGATGTAAACCTTGCCGTAAGTTTGGTAGGAAGGTACCAAAGTAATCCCGGCAAGGAACACTGGACAGCGGTCAAGAATATCCTGAAGTACCTGAAAAGGACAAAGGACATGTTTCTCGTTTATGGAGGTGACGAAGAGCTCGTCGTAAAGGGTTACGTCGACGCTAGCTTTGACACAGATCTGGATGACTCTAAGTCACAAACCGGATACGTGTATATGTTGAATGGTGGAGCAGTAAGCTGGTGCAGCTGCAAGCAGAGCGTCGTGGCGGGATCTACATGTGAAGCGGAGTACATGGCAGCCTCGGAGGCAGCGCATGAAGCTATTTGGGTGAAGGAGTTCATCACCGACCTAGGAGTCATACCCAATGCGTCGGGGCCGATCAAACTTTTCTGTGACAATACTGGAGCTATTGCCCTTGCGAAGGAGCCCAGATTTCACAAGAAGACCAGGCACATCAAGCGTCGTTTCAACTCCATCCGTGAGAATGTTCAAGATGGAGACATAGAAATTTGCAAAGTACATACGGATCTGAATGTCGCAGATCCGTTGACTAAACCTCTCTCGCGAGCGAAACATGATCAACACCAGAACTCTATGGGTGTTCGATTCATCACAATGTAACTAGATTATTGACTCTAGTGCAAGTGGGAGACTGTTGGAAATATGCCCTAGAGGCAATAATAAAAGTGTTATTATTATATTTCTTTGTTCATGATAATAGTCTTTTATTCATGCTATAACTGTATTATCCGGAAATCGTAATACACGTGTGAATACATAGACCACAATATGTCCCTAGTGAGCCTCTAGTTGACTAGCTCGTTGTGATCAACAGATAGTCATGGTTTCCTGGCTATGGACATTGGATGTCGTTGATAACGGGATCACATCATTAGGAGAATGATGTGATGGACAAGACCCAATCCTAAGCATAGCACAAAGGTCGGTTAGTTCGTTTGCTAGAGCTTTTCCAATGTCAAGTATCTCTTCCTTAGACCATGAGATCGTGTAACTCCCGGATACCGTAGGAGTGCTTTGGGTGTACCAAACGTCACAACGTAACTGGGTGACTATAAAGGTGCATTACAGGTATCTCCGAAAGTGTCTGTTGGGTTGACACGGATCGAGACTGGGATTTGTCACTCCGTATGACGGAGAGGTATCTCTGGGCCCACTCGGTAATGCATCATCACAATGAGCTCAAAGTGACCAAGTGTTTGATCACGGGATCATGCATTGCGGTACGAGTAAAGTGACTTGCCGGTAACGAGACTGAACGAGGTATTGGGATACCGACGATCGAGTCTCGGGCATGTAACGTACCGATTGACAAAGGGAATTGCATACGGGGTTTGATCGAATCCTCGACATCGTGGTTCATCTGATGACAACATCGAGGAGCATGTGGGAGCCAACATGGGTATCCAGATCCCGCTGTTGGTTATTGACCTGAGGTCGTCTCGGTCATGTCTGCATGTCTCCCGAACCCGTAGGGTCTACACACTTAAGGTTCGGTGACACTAGGGTTATCAGGAAGACAAGTATGTGATTACCGAATGTTGTTCGGAGTCCCGAATGAGATCCGAGACGTCACGAGGAGTTCCGGAATGGTCCGGAGGTAAAGATTTATATAAGGAAAGTGGTTAAACGGACACCGGAAAGTTTCGGTGGCATACCGGTATTGTACCGGGGCCACCGAAAGGGTTCCGGGGGTCCACCAGGTGGGGCCACCCCTCCCGGGGGCCACATGGGCTGTGTGGGAGAGGGAGCCAGCCCCTAGTGGGCTGGGCGCGCCTCCCCACCTAGGCTCATGCGGCTAGGGCAAGGGGAGGGGAAACCCTAAAGGGGGCGCCCCCCTAGCTTGGGGGGCAAGCCTCCCCTCTTTCCCCTCTCCCTTTGGCCGCCGCCCCCCTCTAGGGTTTCCCCTAGAGGGCCGGCCCCCCTTGCCCCTCTCTTCCTATATATAGAGGGGTGAGGGGAGGGCTGCAGAACACAAGCGAAGGCGCAGCCCCTCCCCTCCCCAACACCTCTCCTCATCCGTACGTGCTTGGCGAAGCTCTGTCGGAGTACTGCTGCACCAACAACACCACGCCGTTGTGCTGCCGTTGGAGCTGTCTTCCTCAACCTCTCCTTCCTCCTTGCTGGATCAAGACGGAGGAGACGTCGCCTGTACCGTACGTGTGTTGAACGCGGAGGTGCTGTCCGTTCAGCACTTGGTCATCGGTGATCCAAATCACGTCGAGTACGACTCCATCACCACCAACCCCTTGAACGCTTCCGCACTCGATCTACAAGTGGTATGTAGATGCAAACTCACTCCCTTGACTCGTTGCTTAGATGAACTCATAGATGGATCTTGGTGAAACCGTAGGAAAAATTTTAATTTTCTGCAACGTTCCCCAACAGCTATACTACTGGGCCGTGATCACTTCGGGAGGTGATCACGGGCATATACTATATACTTTACACAGTTACATTACTTATGATACTGTTCGGAGATGGGGGCTGAAGGGGCAGGTGGCTCCATCCCGGTAGAGGTGGGCCTGGGTTCCCGACGGCCCTCGACTGTTACTTTGAGGCGGAGCGACAGGGCAGGTTGAGACCACCTAGGAGAGAGGTGGGCCTGGCCCTGGTCAGCGTTCGCAGATACTTAACACGTTTAACGAGATCTTGGTATTTGATCTGAGTCTGGCTACTGGCCTATACGCACTAACCATCTACGCGGGGACAATTATGGGCACTCGACGTCGTGGTATCAGCCGAAGCCCTCATGACGTCAGCGACTGAGTGGCGCGCGCCGAATTGGACCGTAAGCCTGCTCTTGTATTAAGGGGGCTAGTTCTGCTTCCGGCCGCGTTCGCAACGTGTAGGTTTGCAAAGGGCGATGGGCCCAGACCCCTGCGCCATAGGATTTAGACCAGCGTGCTGACCTCTCTGTTGTGCCTAGGTAGGGCTGCTACGTGTTGATCTTCCAAGGCCGGGCATGACCCAGAAAAGTGTGTCTGGCCAAATGGGATCGAGCATGTTGGGTTATGTGGTGCACCCCTGCAGGGAAGTTAATCTATTCGAATAGCCGTGATCTTTGGTAACAGGACGACTTGGAGTTGTACCTTGACCTTATGACAACTAGAACCGGATACTTAATAAAACACACCCTTCCAAGTGCCAGATACAACCGGTGATCGCTCTCTCATAGGGCGACGAGGGGAGGATCATCGGTTAGGATTATGCTATACGATGCTACTTGGAGGTCTTCAGTCTACTCTCTTCTACATGCTGCAAGACGAGGCTGCCAGAAGCGTAGTCTTCGAAAGGACTAGCTATCCCCCTTATCCCGGCTTTCTGCAGTTCAGTCCACATATAATAGCCTTATTCCAGTTGATACCAATGCATACATATGTAGTGTAGCTCCTTGCTTACGAGTACTTTGGATGAGTACTCACGGTTGCTTTCTCCCTCTTTTACCCCTATCCCTTCTACCTGGTTGTCGCAACCAGATGTTGAAGCCCAGGAGCCAGACGCCACCTTCGACGACGACTCCTACTACACCGGAGGTGCCTACTACTACGTGCTGCCCGCTGACGACGACCAGGAGTAGTTTAGGAGGATCCCAGGCAGGAGGCCTGTGCCTCTTTCGATCTGTATCCCAGTTTGTGCTAGCCTTCTTAAGGCAAACTTGTTTAACTTATGTCTGTACTCAGATATTGTTGCTTCCGCTGACTCGTCTATGATCGAGCTCTTGTATTCGAGCCCTCGAGGCCCCTGACTTGTAATATGATGCTTGTATGACTTATTTTATTTGTAGAGTTGTGTTGTGATATCTTCCCGTGAGTCCTTGATCTTGATCATACACATTTGCGTGCATGATTAGTGTACGGTCAAATCGGGGGCGTCACATTATGGCGGAGATCAAGGAAGCGCTTCCGGAGGAGCCCAAGGCCGAAATCATGCTGGATGTGTGGGTCAAGCTCTGGGGTGTGCCACCTAAGCACCGCCGAGTGGATCGCCTCATGGCAGGGACAATGATGATTGGGCGCCTGATGGAGGTGGACAAGGCGTCGTTGGTGGGGATCGGTCCCGTGCGGATGCGCTTTGCGTGTCGCTCCCCGGCCAAGCTCAAGGGGTATGTCCAAGTGTGGTTCAACAGTGGGGGCTTGACCATTCGGCTGGAGGCTGAAGCGGGTGGTCTGCAGGGTGCTGCCCCCCTCCCCTCCCCCTTCAAGCATGGACAAGGGGCCGGATGGCAAGGACAAGGACAAGGACAAGGACACGAGCATGGGTGATGACTCCATTGACACCGCAACTTGGGACAAGCTGGGCTTCAAGGACAAGGTTTCCGAGGCCGCGGCCCCGGCTTCGGGGGCTGCAAAGGATTAGGAGGAGCGTCAAGTGGTTGTGGGCAGAAACGAGATGGGCTTCAATCAATATGGCTCCAACATGTCCCTCGGCCTCGACCTCGACAAGGGCATATAGGCTTCGTGCGACTCAGAGGGCCGCTCGATGCTCCTCTCCCCGATGGCTGCGGAGGTGGGTGGGTTGCACACTTTCACGTCGCGTTCCCCCAAGTCTGCGATCGGTCTTGGTGGCGGCAGGGTGCGGCTCCATAAGAAGACGGCGGGCCGCAAGACTCCCCCGATGGCGCCGGCGAGCCCACCCTCAGTCCGTGCGGGTACGCCTGTCCTCGCACCGGCCGGTTGTGATGGCGTTGGCATCTCCTGGGGGTCTGGTTGGCGGTCCCTCACCGGCTGTCCCCCCTCCTCCCTCCGACGCGCTTCGGGCGGAGGTGACCAAGGTGGTGCCCATATCCACGGCCAAGCGCTCCAAGGCGGTGGTGGCGGCCCTGGTGGCGTAGGAGCGGGCAAGCTCACGTTCGAAGGGCGCCAAGGGCAACCTTCCTGCACTGCAACGCGCTCAACTCTTGGTGGCCCAGAAGAACATGGAGACCGAAGGTAATCCCCTACCCCGTTTTACGATTTTTGATGATTATTCGGATGAGCGTTTAGGGGGTATTTTAGCGGATAGTGGTGTTGATTTGTCCGATGTGGGTGAAGCTCGAGAACTCTTATCTCTCATCCGCTCTAAGGAAATCACGCAGGCCGCGCTCGCCCAGGCAGCGGCGGCCCGCGTTGCACCAGTAGCAGAAGAAGCAGGGACTTCTCTGGTGCCTGTTGCGCGGCCCAATCGGGTGGACATAGCAGCAGGGGCTGCGCCGTCCCCCTCAACCCGTGGTCCTATCAAGACACGGCGTGTGGCCAAAGCGGTTACCGCTCGCGGTATCCGCCTCCGCAATCGCATAATATAATGCGTTTCATCTTCCGGAACATCCGAGGCTTCGGCCACGTTGGGAGGCAGACCCAGCTAAAAGAGTTCATACACGTTGAGGGGATCGACATAGTTGGCTTGCAGGAAAACATCAAGGCTGAATTTTCTCATCGAGACCTACTAGCCATCAATCCGCTTGAACGCTTTGCGTGGCACTGGGTGCCTGCGGTGGGCCACTCGGGGGGTCTGCTGCTTGGCATCAACCATGTCTGCTGTGAGGTGGTGGCGTGGGATGCCGGTAGATTCTTCGTGTCGGCACACGTTCGCCATCGCGCGACCCTCCGCGAGTGGGAGGTTATCGTGGTTTATGGCCCGGCCAACCACTCGCACTCACATGAGTTCTTAGGGGAACTATAGGAGAAGGTCGCGGCTTTGGGTGTGCGTAACTTGCCACTGATAGTCGGTGGTGATTTCAACTTAATCCGTTTGGGAGCGGATAAGAACAACGGGATTATTAACTGGACAAGAGTGTCCATGTTTAATAATGCAATAGCATCAATGGCCCTTAGAGAAGTGGCCCGCGTGGGCGCACGCTACACTTGGACAAACAAGCAGCTTACGCCGGTTCGGTCAGTGCTAGACCGAGTTTTTATGTCCGCGGAGTGGGAAATGCTATTTCCCATGTGCTCCCTACACGCTAAAACGAGGATCGGGTCGAACCATGTCCCATTAATCCTCTCCTCAGGGGAGGATAGGTTAAAACGTAGCCCTCATTTTTTCTTCAAAACTGCATGGTTCGAGCATCCGGAATTTGAGCAAATCTTCCTCTCCAAGTGGGAGACATGCGTTGCCCGGATCGGACACACGCGTGGGCCAATGGAGTTCTGGACTGCGGCAGGGGCGGGAATGCGTGCGACTCTCAAAGGCTGGGGGGCCAACCAGGGTCATGAGGATAAGCTGCTCCGAGCGCGTTTGATCGCGGACCTCGCCCGTATGGATGCGGCTGCGGATTCGCAGGTCTTCTCGGAGCAAGACCGGGCTCAGCGCTACGCTGTAGAAGCCCAAGTTGAGTCCCTCCTAAGAGCCAAGGAGGAGTACTGGCGTAGGCGCGGTGGAATCAAGTGGACGCTCAAGGGGGGCGCGAATACAAAATATTTCCATGCCTACGCTAACGGCCGGCGTCGTAAATGCGCCATCCTGAGACTGCAATCTGAGCAGGGGCTCCTTTTGCGTCAACAGGATATCGTCCGTCACATATACGACTTCTACATCTAATTGATGGGCTCCAGGGAGGAGTCCCGGGCTCGGTTGCGGTCGGATGTTTGGGAACCCGCATTGCGGGTCACGGACGAGGAAAATGAAGGCCTGGGGCTGGCTTTCCTTCCCCAAGAGATTGACCAGGTGACCCTTGGGATGAAAACTGACACCGCCCCGGGTCCGGATGGGTGGTCGGTGGCGATGTTCAAATGGTTTTGGCAAGTGCTCAAAGGTCCTATTTTCGAAGTATGTAACGGGTTCATGCGTGGCACTGTAGATATCTCTCGCCTTAACTTTGGGGTTCTCTCTCTTATCCCCAAAGTACAGGGCGCGGACAATATTAGACTTTTTCGTCCAATAGCGCTTATTAATGTCCCGTTTAAAATTTGTTCTAAGGCTTGTTCTATGAGCTCATCGTATTACTAGTAGGAACCAGTTGGCTTTTATTCATGGTCGCAACATTTTGGAGGGGCCGTTGGCCCTCCAAGAGATTGTTCACTCGCTCAAACGCACTCGCCAGCAGGCAATTCTTTTGAAAGTAGATTTTGAGAAGGCGTACGATCGAGTGAACTGGGAGTTTCTCCGACAAATCCTTCTGGACCGAGGATTTTCGTCGGTTTGGGTTCATCGTATGATGCAATTGGTCTCGGGAGGCCAAACGGCGATTGCAGTGAATGGAGAAGTAGGGAACTTCTTCCGCAACAAGCGTGGGCTGCGTCAAGAGGACCCAGCCTCGCCGTTGCTCTTCAACTTTGTGGCGGACTCTTTGGGCGCCATGCTAGACAAAGCTTGCTATGCTGGCCACATCAGGGGAGTGGTCGGTAATCTGATCCCAGGGGGTGTGTCACACCTGCAGTATGCGGATGACACACTTCTCCTGTTCGAGCCGGACGAACACAGTATCGCAACGGTTAAGGCCATCCTGCTGTGTTTTGAACTCATGTCCGGACTAAAAATTAACTTTCACAAATGTGAAGTGGTGTCCATGGAGATGGACGTGGCCGAAAGTAAGCGGGTAGCCAACTTGCTTAATTGTAAACTTGGGAAGTTTCCGTTTACCTACCCCGGCCTCCCGATCGCAGAGAAGAAATGCTCGATTGCCGATTGGGAACCTCTCAACACTAAGGTGGTGGACCGGGTTTGTCCGTGGAGAGGTCGATTTATGTCTTGAGGGGCTAGACTAATCCTAACTAACTCCAGCCTCTCGTCCCTACCCATGTTTGCCATGGGTATGTTCTTGTTGGCTGACGGGGTCCACACGAAAATGGACACCCCGCGGGCACGTTTCTTTTGGGAAGGAGCGGGTCCTAAACGGAAGTACCACATGGTTAAGTGGCAAGCCGTCTGTAGACCTAAAGCCCAGGGGGGCCTCGGGATCATCAACTCTAAGCTGATGAACATTGCGCTTATGTGCAAGTGGATCTGGAAGCTGTCCCAAGGAGGGACCGGCCTCTGGGTTGACCTCCTTCGTGCCAAATACTTCCCTCATGGGAATTTCTTTGAGGCAGCACCTCATGGGTCTCCTTTTTAGAACTCCATCCAATCCCTCAAACCATACTTTGCCAGGGGCGCGAGGTTCTCGGTTAATAACGGTCGCTCCACGCGTTTTTGGCACGACGTTTGGATAGGCCAGCATCCTCTTTGGTTGGAGTTTGCCCAACTTTATTCCACCGTTGTTGAGCCCAACCAACTGGTTGCTTCGGCTATTAGTGCCACCCCGCCCCCTATCTACTTTAGAAGGGAGCTTTCGGGGCCGGAGCTGGAAGATTGGGATCGCTTATGGGCTTTGATCGCGAATGTGCGTCTGTCGGACTCCACAGACTTGGTCTCTTGGAGACTTTCGGGCTCTAGCAAGTTCACTGTCAAGTCCCTTTATAGAGAGTTGTGCCGCGGCCATGCCCCTACGACAGCCACGGGGCTTTGGAAGGCGCGAGTCCCGCTCAAGATTAAGGTTTTCCTCTGGCAACTATGCCAAGATCGCCTTCCTACCTCTATCAATATAGCTAAGCGCAATGGCACTGCTTCCGGTCCTTGTGCTTTGTGTGGTGACCCGAAAGATGCTGACCACATGTTCTTCCGGTGTCCTTTGGCGCGCTTTGCTTGGAGCGCGGTCCGTGAGGCCGCCGGGGTGGATTGGGATCCACGCTCACGCTCTGAGCTTGTGTTGTCGTGGTTCTAAGTCTGACAGTAGAGTGGGGGGTAGGTATGGAGAGGCAAGGTTCTAGCTATGGAGAAGTTGTAACACGAGAGATGTACGAGTTCAGGCCCTTCTCGGAGGAAGTAAAAGCCCTACGTCTCGGAGCCCGGAGGCGGTCGAGTGGATTGTGTGTTTATGAGTTACAGGGTGCCGAACCCTTCTGCCTGTGGAGGGGGGTGGCTTATATAGAGTGCACCAGGACCCCAGCCAGCCCACGTAATGAAGGGTTTAAGGGACATTAAGTCCGGGGCGTTACTGGTAACGTCCCATATAAAGTGTCTTAACTACCATAAAGTCTACTTAACTACAGGCCGTTGCAGCGCAGAGTGCCTTTTGACCTCCTGGTAGTCGAGTGAGTCTTCGTGGTCGAGTCCTTCAAGTCAGTCGAGTGAGTCCCTCGTTGGTCGACTGGAAGGTGACCTCTTCTAAGGGTGTCCTTGGGCAGGGTACTTAGATCAGGTCTGTGACCCTACCCTAGGTACATGACTCCATCATTAGCCCCCGAATGGATTGAGGCTTCGAGTGAGGAAGGAGTTGATGTTGTTTCCGATTAACCTTTGCACACTGGTCGTGCGTTGTTCTGGACCAAAGAATCTCTTCGTTGATAGTGAGCAACTTGTCTTCAGTCGACTCGATCCATTCTTTTCTTTCGTCGAGTGATCTTTCGGGCTTCGACGATTTCCGAGCGACGGATCGCAGGAAATCCCGCGCCTGACAGACCGATCTGCCGTTTGCGGATTCCGCGGGATGCGAAATTTGGGGAAACGCGCGAAGCGGAGCGGACCGCGGCGTTCGGATGGGACGGGACATAGACGCCTCGATTCCCGCGCCGCTTTCTTCGCCACGTATCCCGCCTGCACAACTGTTCCAGGATATGATTAGATCGATCGGGCCCACCTGTCATCCACTCGGAAGGGACCTTATAAATGCGCCCGGCGAGGGTTTTTTGAACAGTGCATCAGCATTCTCTTTCTCTGCTCCCTTCGTCTCCGCCCAACGCGCTCGCTCTCGCCTCCGCACAACTTCTCCTCGCGCGTCTCACCGACAACCATGGCCAAGGAGAAGACGGCGGCGCTGGAACGCGCGAAGAAGGCGTCGGCGACGGAGAAGGCGAAGGGGAGATCCACCAGCCGCGGCGGGTCTTCGTCTAGATCTCGCCTGCCGAAGGGCTGGGTCCAGGGAGATTGGATCCAGTCGACCATCACGGAGAAGGACCTCCTCGACATGGCCAACGAGGGCCTGACCCCTCATGGAGCTGCAAGGCTTCCGGGGAAAGAATGGCAGCCCCAGCCGGAGGAGGGTGAGTGCGTGCTGCTGGCTACCCATGTCGACCGCGGATTTTCTTTGCCGTCGAGTATTTTCTTCCGTGGATTTTTGAACTTCTTTGGAGCGCAACTCCACCACTTTACCCCGAATTCTATCGCCTATCTTGCCGCATTCGTGTCCATGTGTGAGGGTTTTCTGGGCTGTCGACCGCACTGGGGTTTGTTCAAGCATATATTCACGTGTCGCTCTCAGACCGTGAAGAAGGCGAGCCCAGGCGACGAAAGAACCCGAGTTGTCCAAATGTGTGGGGGCCTGGGGATCCAGGTGAGGAACAAGAGCACCTTCCCAGCCATGACATTTCCCGAGTCAGTCAGAGGCTGGCAGTCGACCTGGTTCTACTGCCAGGATCAGTCGACGCCGGGGCAGTCGAGTGGACTCCCTCAGTTTACCATGGACCGAGTGAACAAGCCCTCCTCTCTGAAGTTGATTCCGGAGGAGAAAGCTGACGTGAAGATGTTGATGGAGAACGTAGTACAGTTGGTTCGGGAGGGAGTGACGGGCATGGATCTCCTGGAGGTTTTCCTTAGGCGTCGTATCCAGCCCCTTCAGTTCCGGAGCCATTGCATGTGGTTGTACTGTGGGACTGAGGATGAGACTCGGGTCCATCCAGAAGCAGTCGACGATGCCACTCTGGAAAGGTGGATGGCCGCCGTTACCGGAAACAAGGATAACCCACGCGGAGCCAGAAGGATTCCTCCACTCGACCACCACAGTGATCCAAACAAGGTATGCCTGCTCTGCTCCCCACTGTGTTCTTGTAATATTCATTTCTGTTTATTCTGCCAGTCGGTCGATTGATCTTCGTCTTGATGTCTATCAGGCCCTCACCGAGCTGTACTCGATGCCCAATGGAGCACAGGCTCCGACAGAGGAGGGTGAAGCGAGTGGGGGCGAGAGCCAGGAGGAGGAGTGGGACTCGGACGTTGCTGAGGATGATGATGATGATGACGACGATGACGGTGATGAAGATGATGCTGAAGACAAGGAAGAAGAGGAGGAGGAGGTCGTACCACCGCGCTCGGAAAGGCGGTCGAAGCTTGTCCACGACCCTGCGACTGAACGTGGCAAGGGGGTTGCGACCGCTGCACAGTCGACCAAGCGCCCTCAGACCACCTCTCCGGCGCCGACTGAAAAGGCGTCGAAGCAGCTCAGGGTGGCTCCGTCAAAGCCGACCAAGCTCTTGCCGAAGATGAAGGTGTCCATCCCCACCATATCAGGGTAATCATGCTGCTTAAGTCTTCTTATTTTGTACGAACTTTATCTCTGGCTGGCGCTGGGGTTAGTCGACTGATTCTTTGGAGTTGCAGTGCTGCTACTTCCGAGACCTCAGCCCGGGCTGATGACCATGAGATGGAGGACGCATCAACCTCAAAACCAGGTACTATACTCTTAACGCCGTTTTTAGTCGACTGACTTATGATCTCTAATCCTGATTCTTCTCTGTAGCTCCACCCAATGTTGTTATCACTCTCCCTGATGATGATGAAGATGAGGAACCGCTGAAGCACAGAAGGAGTAGGAAAGCGTCTGCCAACAGGGTGCCCCAGGATGTGACAGCGCCTGAGACTCTGGTTGCGGAGGAGGAGAACACCACTCGACACACTGTGTCCTTCGCAGATCCACTGACGAGTGCTCAGCAGCCCTCCCTCTTCACGACGCACCACGTCCCAGAGGACCAAGCTGGCGCCGCGAAGGAGGCGATACGCCAGGCAGGGATCATGATGGAGCAGTTAAGGACTATCCGGGATGCGAGCCAGGCAGCTTACGACGCCAGTTCTGCCCTTCAAAGCAATGTTCAGGTCAGTCGACCATCGCCTGTTCTGTTAGGATATGCTATCGAAAACTTTTCTTTCCAGCATCTATGGTAGTCACCCAGTGGGTGTGTCGACTTAGACTCCGTGTTAGCGGGGGCACGCTGAGTGCACCCGCTGGGTGTAGTCCCCAAGGCTAAGGTCGACTGCTGGCAGTCGGCCTTAGGCTTTATAATTTCAGTCTTTCCGTCATCCGACTATGGCGAATGGATTTCGAAAGCCGGTCGACTGGTCGACTGGTCGACTCTGTCTTCAATAGGATTAGTGGGGGCACGCTGAGTGCACCCACTGGGTGTAGTCCCCGAGACTGTGGTCGACTGCTTGTAGTCGATTACAGTCTTTAAAGAATACATCATCTTTTTTTGAGGTCGACTGGTCGACTCTATCTTCAATAGGATTAGTGGGGGCACGCTGAGTGCACCCACTGGGTGTGGTCCCCGAGACTACGGTCGAATGCTTGTATTCGGCTGTAGTCTTAGAAACGTGTGATTTTTCCTTTTTCACTCAGAAGTGAATTATATTTGACATTTAGTCGATTGGTTCTTCGCAGAACTCCTGTGATCTTGTGGCTCGCTACTCTGAGCTGGAAAACGGGCACATTCAGCTCGAGCTGAATTTGAAGCTGGTTCAGGAGAATCTGACGAAGGCAAAGGAGGAGACCGAAGGTATGTTTGGTGAGACCTTGACGACTGCTTTTTCCCTTCGTTTGTTTCAAAATCTGATCTTGCTGTAAATTGCAGGTAAGGTAAGGGAGGCCCAACAGAAAAAAGACCTTGAATTAGCTGAGAAGATCAAGCTTGCTGACGAGAAGTTAGCTTCAGTCACCAAGCTTGAACAAGACAATACCAATCTGAAAGCTGCTCTTGGGATCGCCAACAAGGAAGTCAGTCGACTGAAAACTTATAAAGCTGCCCTGACCGACCAAGTCAGTAAGTTGACTGGGAAGAAAAATGATCTGGAGTCCTTCCTGAGTGGTCTTGCCAAGAAGCTGTTCCTTATGCTTGAAGGTAAACCTCTATGCTCGGTAATCATTTCCAATCGTGGTTTTTCCATTCGACCATCGCCTTGACTCGGTGATCGTCCTTGCAGAATTTTGTCAAAACTTTGAAGAAGAAACTAGCCGGCTGGAACCAAACCTCGACCCCGTCAATTCTCCGGTGAACGACGAAGTTGCCATGAATGTTTTCCGACTGGAGTCCCGTGTTGCGGCTGTCGTGGACTATCTTGCAAGGCTGAAGGTCGCCACATCTCGCATCGACTCGACGCTCTGGCCCGGGGAGACACTTCAGAATGACCTCGAGTCGCTGATGGCTCGCTTGAACACGATCCCTGGTCGAGTGCAGGAGTGGAAAAAGTCCTCGGCTCGGTGTGGCGCAGATGTTGCTCTGTGTCTGGCCCGAGTTCACTGCAAAGATGCGCGAGAAGAGAAGCTGGCGGCCCTCCGGGTGGCCAACACCAAGAAACACGACTTCAGGTCCTTTATGGAAACTTTCCTTGCGGCTGCCACTCGGATCGCAGATGGAATTGATCTTGATGAGTTTGTTGCACCTTCCAGCCCTCCACAGGAGGGGTAAAAAAAAACTTCTTCTAAGCTCGACGCTTTAAATTTGCCTCGGTATGCCGAGTGGAGTTGTAACCGATAAACTTTAACAGGTCTAGTGCCTGAGCACTTCCGGTTCCTTTTGGTATCGATCCCAACTTGAACTTGGTGTTTGAATAAGATTGCTTTTGGCTCGAAAATGTCTTTGCAGGCCCAAAGCAAGACGCTTACTGCAGCCGACTTATTCCTTAGTCCACTTAGGCGAGCACTGGGCTGCAGCTAAGCCCCCGAGTGAGAGGTTTGCTCTTCACTCGGTAGGATTTTGATAACTTAGGCGAGCGCTTGGACTGTAGCTAAGCCTCTGAGTGGAAGTCTGGCTTACCACTCGGTAGGATTTTTATATCTTAGGCGAGCACAGGGCTGCAGCTAAGCCCCCGAGTGAGAGGTTTGCTCTTCACTCGGTAGGATTTTTATATCTTAGGCGAGCACTGGGCTGCAGCTAAGCCCCCGAGTGAGAGGTTTGCTCTTCACTCGATGGGATTTTGATAACTTAGGCGAGTACTTGGACTGCAGCTAAGCCTCTGAGTGGAAGTCTGGCTTACCACTCGGTAGGATTTTTATATCTTAGGCGAGCACAGGGCTGCAGCTAAGCCCCCGAGTGAGAGGTTTGCTCTTCACTCGGTAGGATTTTTATATCTTAGGCGAGCACTGGGCTGCAGCTAAGCCCCCGAGTGAGAGGTTTGCTCTTCACTCGGTGGGATTTTGATAACTTAGGCGAGTACTTGGACTGCAGCTAAGCCTCCGAGTGAGAGGTTTGCTCTTCACTCAGTAGGATTTTCATAACTTAGGCGAGCACTGGGCTGCAGCTAAGCCTCCGAGTGAGAGGTTTGCTCTTCACTCGGTGGGATTTTGATAACTTAGGCGAGTACTTGGACTGCAGCTAAGCCTCCGAGTGGAAGTCTAGCTTACAACTCGGTAGGATTTTCATAACTTAGGCGAGTACTTGGACTGCAGCTAAGCCTCCGAGTGGAAGTCTGGCTTACCACTCGGTAGGATTTTCATAACTTAGGCGAGTACTTGGACTGCAGCTAAGCCTCCGAGTGGAAGTCTGGCTTACCACTCGGTAGGATTTTTATAACTTAGGCGAGTACTTGGACTGCAGCTAAGCCTCCGAGTGAGAGGTTTGCTCTTCACTCGGTAGGATTTCGGTAACTTAGGCGAGTACTTGGACTGCAGCTAAGCCTCCGAGTGGAAGTCTGGCTTACCACTCGGTAGGATTTTTGATAACTTAGGCGAAACGGATTCGCAGCTAAGCCTCCGAGTGGGAGTCTGGCTCACCACTCGGTAGGATTTTTTACAAACTTAGGCGGAACGGATTCGCGGCTAAGTCACCCACTGAGGGGGGATTTTATTGGACAAAATAAAAAGTGACAAAAATTATGGAGGAACTATGACACTATTATTTTGAGGTCCATGAACTACAGAAGTACTTCATTGCAACTCATCCGAGTGATAAAACTTAAGTGTAAAATGGGCGGAGTAGTTCCGCGTTCCAAGCTCGGGGCTCGTCGATATTATGCTCGACGTTGTAAAGACGGTACGCCCCGTTGTGAAGAACTTTGGTGACGATGAAGGGTCCTTCCCAAGAAGGAGCAAGCTTGTGTTGTTTCTTCTGATCCACTCGGAGAACTAAATCTCCTTCTTGGAAGGCTCGACCTCTCACATTTCTGGCGTGGAAACGACGCAAATCTTGTTGGTAGATGGTCGACCGGATCAGAGCCATCTCCCTTTCTTCCTCTAAAAGGTCGACTGCGTCCTGCCGCGCTTGTTCAGCTTCTGCTTCGTTGTAGATTTCAACTCGAGGAGCATTGTGGAGAAGATCACTCGGCAAGACTGCTTCAGCTCCGTAGACCAAGAAGAATGGAGTTCTTCCGGTCGACCGATTAGGTGTGGTCCGCAGTCCCCAAAGCACTGAGGGAAGTTCGTCGACCCAAGCTCCAGCTGCATGCTTGAGATCACGCATCAGTCGGGGTTTCAATCCCTTGAGAATCAGGCCATTGGCTCGCTCCGCTTGTCCATTCGACTGCGGATGGGCGACTGAAGCGTAGTCGACTCGTGTGCCTTGAGAGTTACAGAAATCTCTGAATTCCTCCGAGTCAAAGTTCGACCCATTATCCGTAATGATGCTGTGAGGGACTCCATATCTGAATATTAGTTCCCTGATGAAGCTAACAGCAGTACCGGCGTCAAGGTTCTTGATTGGTTTAGCCTCAATCCACTTGGTGAACTTGTCGACTGCCACCAGCACATGCGTGAAGCCACTTCGCCCTGTTCTCAAAGGACCGACCATGTCCAACCCCCATACTGCGAAAGGCCAGACGAGTGGAATGGTCTTCAGGGCTGATGCAGGCTTGTGCGACATATTCGAGTAAAACTGACATCCCTCGCACTTATCTACTATCTCCTTTGCCATCTCATTCGCCTTTGGCCAGTAAAATCCGGCTCGGTATGCTTTGGCCACGATAGTCCGAGAGGACGCATGATGACCGCAGGTCCCCGAGTGAATATCATTAAGGATGATTCGACCTTCTTCTGGCGTTATGCACTTCTGACCAACTCCAGTCGCGCTTTCTCTGTATAACTGTCCTTTGATTACGGTAAAGGCCTTAGATCGACGGACGATCTGTCGAGCCTCTTCCTCATCCTCCGGGAGCTCTTTTCTCAGGATATATGCGATATATGGAACTGTCCAATCGGGAATGACCACCAAGATCTCCATAACCAAGTCGACTACTGCTGGGACTTCAACCTCAGTCGGATCTGTGGCACTCTTGGGCTGTGGAGCTTCTTCGGTGAAAGGATCTTCTTTGACTGACGGAGTGTGTATATGCTCCAAGAACACACCACTCGGAATGGCTTCTCTCTTGGAACCTATCTTTGCTAGATCATCAGCTGCTTGATTTTTCAGTCGGGGTATATGATGGAGCTCCAACCCCTCGAACTTCTTTTCCAGCTTCCTCACTGCACTGCAGTATCCAGTCATGGCTGGGCTTCTCACATCCCACTCCTTCATCACTTGGTTGACCACTAAATCCGAGTCGCCATAGACCATCAGGCGACGGACGCCGAGTGAAATGGCCATGCGCAACCCATATAAGAGGGCCTCATATTCTGCCTCATTGTTGGAGGAATCAAAGTGAATCTGGAGCACATATCTGAGCTTATCTCCTCTGGGGGAAACCAGGACAACCCCAGCACCGGAACCATTCAACATCTTAGAGCCATCAAAGAACATGGTCCAATGCTCCGAGTGAACTTCAGTCGGCTGCTGCTGTTCAATCCACTCGGCGAGGAAATCTGCTATTGCCTGGGACTTAATGGCTTTCTTTGCCTCAAACTTGATATCAAGGGGAAGAAGTTCAATCGCCCATTTAGCCACTCGACCAGTTGCATCTCTGTTGTGCAAAATCTCTGATAGTGGAGCGTCGCTGACGACTGTGATGGAGTGATCAGAGAAATAATGAGCAACCTTCTTTGTGGTCATGTATATTCCATACACAAGCTTCTGATAATGAGGATATCTCTGCTTGGATGGAGTCAAGACTTCAGACAAATAATACACTGGGCGCTGAACTTTGAGAGCTTTTCCTTCTTCTTCCCGCTCGACCGTAAGCACAGTACTGACGACTTGTCCTGTGGCTGCGATATAGAGCAACAGAGGCTCTTTGCTGATTGGAGCAGCAAGCACCGGCTGGGTGGAGAGCAGAGCTTTTAGCTCGGCAAACGCTGCATCAGCTTCTGGAGTCCACTCGAACTTGTCTGCCTTCTTCATCAGTCGGTAAAGAGGCAATGCCTTTTCACCGAGTCGTGAGATGAATCGACTTAATGCGGCCAAGCATCCAGTAAGCTTCTGGACATCGTGCACTCGCACAGGGCGTTTCATTCGGAGAATAGTGCCGATCTTCTCTGGATTAGCGTCGATTCCTCGTTCGGAAACGAGAAAACCGAGTAACTTGCCACCAGGAACTCCAAATGTGCACTTTGATGGATTGAGCTTGATATCATACCTTCGGAGGTTGGCAAATGTTTCGGCGAGGTCAGCGAGCAGGTCGGAACCTTTTCGTGACTTGACGACGATATCATCCATGTACGCTTCCACATTCCGACTGATTTGAGTGAGTAGACACTTCTGAATCATTCGCATAAATGTGGCTCCGGCATTCTTGAGGCCGAATGGCATGGTGATATAGCAGAAGCACCCGAATGGAGTGATGAAAGCTGTTTTTACCTCGTCGGGTCCATACAGACGGATCTGGTGGTACCCGGAGTAGGCGTCTAGAAAAGACAGTCTCTCGCATCCCGCGGTCGAGTCAACAATTTGATCTATGCGAGGGAGAGGAAAATGATCTTTCGGGCAGGCCCGGTTGATGTGCTTGAAATCAATGCACATTCGGAGTGATTTGTCCTTCTTAGGAACCATGACGACATTAGCGAGCCACTCGGAGTGGTATATCTCTCGGATAAATCCTGCCGCCAACAGTCGAGCCACTTCCTCACCAATGGCTTTTCTCTTCTGGACGGCGGACCGCCGAAGATGCTCTTTGACTGGTTTTGCAGATGAGTCGACTCTTAGGCGATGCTCAGCCAGTCCCCTGGGAACACCTGGCATGTCAGCGGGCTTCCATGCAAAAATGTCCCAGTTCTCACGGAGGAACTGGATGAGCGCTTCTTCCTATTTCGGGTCGAGTGTTGTGGAGATGTGGGTCGGAGCTGCATCGGGGTCGGTCGGGTGAATGTGAACAGGCTTCGTCTCACCGGACGACTGAAATGCAGACTCTGTGGCGGGTTTCTTGGATCGCAGCAAGTCACTCGGATCTGCGTTTTGCTTGTATTCTTCGAACTCGACCGCTGTCACCTGGGAATCAGCAATCTTTGAGCCTTTCTGGAAGCACTCTTCTGCCTTTTTCCGATCACCGGTGACAGTGATCACTCCTTTGGGGCCGGGCATCTTCAATTTGAGGTACACGTAACATGGTCGAGCCATGAACCGTGCATAAGCTGGTCTCCCCAAAATGGCATGATATGCACTCTGAAAATCCACGACCTCGAACGTCAACTTCTCTTTGCGAAAATGTTTCGAATCGCCAAACACCACGTCCAGAGCTATTTGGCCGAGTGACTCGGCTTTCTTTCCTGGTATAACTCCATGAAAGCTCATGTTACTGGTGCTCAGTCGGGACATCGGAATGCCCATTCCTTTCAGTGTGTCTGCATACAGCAAATTCAGCCCACTACCACCGTCCATAAGCACTTTTGTCAGTCGAGTGCCTTCAACAACTGGATCGACCACCAAAGCTTGCCTCCCAGGGGTGGCAATATGAGTCGGGTGATCAGATTGGTCGAAGGTGATGGGTGTTTGGGACCATTTCAGATAATTTGCTTTTGCTGGGGCAACCATGTTCACCTCACGGTTAATAACTTTCAATCGACTCTTGCTCTCCACATCTGCAAAGATCATCAGAGTAGAGTTGATATGCGGATATCCTTCCTCACTGTCCTCCTTGTCTTCGGCCTTGTCCGACTCCTTCTCCTTGTTATTAGACTGTTTTCCCTGAAACTGCTGGATCAGGAGTCGACATTGGCGAGTGGTGTGCTTCGGGTAGATGATATTCCCCTCTTCGTCTTTCTTCGTGTGGATGTGACACGGCATATCCATCACGTCGTTCCCTTCTTTATCCTTTACCTTCTTAGGGTTCCAGGATCCTTTTGGTTTCCCTTTAAACTTTCCCTGAGTCACGGCCAGAGCCTCTCCAGGAGCTGCCGGTTCAGCCTTCCGCTTCTGTTTCCGACTGGTGTTTCCCTTTTCCGACTGACTCGGCTTGTGCTTGCCGCTTCGGAGTCGGTCTTCTTCTTCGCCGTTGGCGTACTTGGTAGCAATCTCCATCATCCGACTCAAGGTCATGTCACCGGTTCGACCAAACTTCAAACTCAATTCTCTGTTCTTGACGCCATCTTTAAAGGCGCAGACTGCCTGATGATCAGACACATTCTCCACAGTATGGTGCAAAGTGATCCATCTCTGAATATACTCTCTGAGAGTCTCATTGGTCTTCTGCACGCAGACTTGCAACTCCGTCAGTCCAGCCGGTCGCTTGCAAGTTCCTTCAAACGTTCTGATGAACACTCGGGACAGATCTTCCCAAGTGTAAATGCTGCTAGGAGGTAATTGAGTCAACCATGCCCTGGCAGAACCTTCCAGCATGAGGGGCAAATGCTTCATGGCCACCTCGTCGTTCCCACCACCAATCTGAACCGCCACTCGGTAGTCCTCAAGCCAAGTTTCAGGCTTAGACTCACCAGTGAACTTGCTGACTCCTGTTGCCAACCTGAAATTGGGAGGGATAACTGCGGCTCTGATAGCTCTGCTGAAACATTCAGGACCAGAAACATGCACTCGACTGCTTGTGGGCGCATCTCTGTCGAGTCCACCTCGATGGGCTCTGTTCCGGTCGACCAAACCTTGCACGATAATGGATCGCGCGTCGAAGCCTGGTTCTCTGGGGTCGACTGGAACTCTTCGCCCCGTACTGAGCTGACGTCTGTCATCTTGCTGCCGAGGAGCGTAAGACCCACCCCTCGGAGGGGAATTGGGCACTCGACGCCTATCATCTCGGTCGAGTCGGTCACCATATTGGTCTCGCCGATTCTCGCGCCCTTCACGCCGCGGAGGCGATCTGGGACTGTGAGCCGACTGAACCGTATTCGCAGCGACGGATCGACTGTGAATTCTGTTGCGCGACTGCGACACGGCCGAATTCTGATCTCCTGCTGCCCGGAGCAGATCCCTGATCTGCATCAAGCCTCTGCCAGCTTCCGACTGAGAGGGCTGGATGGACTCTGCTATACGGGTCGCAGCTGCCAAATTCTGGATTGGGGTTCGATATACCTGAGTCGGCGGGAAGAGTTGACGTCGACTGGTGTCGGGAACTCGTTGCCGCGCGCGCTCGTCGAGTGCTCGCTGAAGATTCTCCAGTCGAGTGCGTTCGGCCAAATTGGCCAAACGTGCCTCCTCCAAGGCGCGAGCCTCGGGGGTTTCTCCTGCGATGGGAGTACGCAGGACATCCACGTTCCTGCGGCGAAGTTCTTCTCTTTGCAGAGAGTCGAGTGGCTCGGGCTGGTACTCTTCGTGGTCTCATGCGGGGTCGCCTCCGTCGCCTGCTCCACCATCACGGGCGAAGCCAGGGGGACTGCGGGGCCCGTCGACCATCATGATTTCCGCCGCTGGATCACTGCTATCGCACTCGGATGCGGTCTCTACGGAGCCAGTCGACAGATCGAACAGGCCGTAGAGAGATTCGTCGGGCTCGATTGCCGCAACTTGGGTGGTGGCCGTCTGGCGAGCCACCGCGTGCCTCACCCACCGCTGAATCCTCGACCGGCCCGAGCGCTTGCGCTGGCAGGAGACCGAGAGGGTGGTCGATGGGGATGTCGACGATACGGGGTCGACGGTTGCCGCAGCAGAACGCCACGGACACATGCGCGAAAATGCGTCGCACCGCGGACGGGGAGCGCATCAACGTCGAGTGGAGCCTCCTGGAGCCAGGCGGAGTCGTCGGCGATGAAGGTGAGAGCGCCGAGACGGATCTCTCGACCCTCGACCAAAACTCCAGCAGCCACCATGATGAAAGTACTCGGAAGAATCGCAACTTCTCCACAAAATTGCTAAAAACACCCGCCCCACGGTGGGCGCCAACTGTCGTGGTTCTAAGTCTGACAGTAGAGTGGGGGGTAGGTATGGAGAGGCAAGGTTCTAGCTATGGAGAAGTTGTAACACGAGAGATGTACGAGTTCAGGCCCTTCTCGGAGGAAGTAAAAGCCCTACGTCTCGGAGCCCGGAGGCGGTCGAGTGGATTGTGTGTTTATGAGTTACAGGGTGCCGAACCCTTCTGCCTGTGGAGGGGGGTTGTGACGCCCGGATAATCAAGCTACAGTAACCTCTACTAATGATGCCACGTCACCTCGATTACTGTTGCTAATCTCGCGTTAGTTTGAAAACTATTCAAAATTCAAATTCAAAAATATGGCAAACAACAAAAGGTTTCAAATATTAAAACTAAAATGTTCGGAGTGAGCCAAATAATTCATAAGTAATGTTGGTGGGTAAACCAAGTCATTATAAAAAGTTTAAATGCACTTAACTAAATAAAATAGTAGCAAAAACAATTATTTGAATGCTATTAAATTAATAAACAAATGTTAAACTAGCTTATTAGTCACAAACTTTTTAGGGTAGTGAGTTATTTTGAAACATTATTTTAGGAGTTATCATATTTTACTAAACTAAAAATAATGTGTATCTAGGATAAAACAGAAAATAAAAATAATAAAACAGTAAAGAAAAACAAAACAAAACCAAAAGAAAGTAAAAGGAAAAGCCCTTCCCCCCTTACTGGGCTTCGGCCCAGCTGGACACTGGGCTAGCTGGGCCGGCCCAGCCGGCGCCCCACTTCCCCCTCCATATCCCCCACCCGGGGGAAAACCTAACCCCCGTCTCCCACTCCCCCACCCACGTTCGCCCCCTCCCCTGATCCCGATCTGGATCAGGGCATCACCCGACGCCGCCCCCCGCCACTCGATGCCATCGCCGGAGCTCCTCGTCTCGATCCCCATGGACGCCAGCGACCGCCTCGGGCCTCCTCGCGCACGCCCCTTCGACTGCCGGCGGGCGAAGCTGACCCAACGAATCTCGACGCCCTATTTCTCCGTGCCACGCCCGATGCCCGCGCCGGCAACCTCGACCTCCAGCCATGGCGCCCGCGCCTCCTCTTGCCGACCTACTTCGCGACGTCGTCTTCCTCCGGCCTCCCCGAGCCTCTCCCCATCAACGATGTGAGCTGCCGTGCTTTTCCCCTCTGCCTCCCCCTCGATCTGCATCCTCTAGCCGCCGTGCTCGCCCTTGCCGTCTTGCGCTAGAGGTCACCATGGTTGGCACCCCGCTCACCTCGCCTCTGGTGCCGTCCCCTCCCCTCAGCCACGCCGGCCCCGAGCGCGCGGCCGCATCCCGCTTGCCCGGCCTGGCCGCGTCTCCTACCTCCCGCTCCCCGCCTAACCGCCTGCGCCACCGCCCCTTGGGCTCGCCCACACGGCGGCCTCACGCGCTGGCCGCCGCCGGCAACCGCTGCCGACTCCGGTCGCCGTGGCCCTGGCACCCCTCTGCACCTGGTGTCGGCGCTCGTCGCCGACGCCTTCTTTGTGCAAGAGCGCACATCCAGAGAGGCTTGGCTGTGTGCCACTGGCCAATGGGGCCCGTCCCCTAAAAAAAAAGAGAGAGAAAGAAAAAGATTTGGTAAAAAAAATAGCTATTAAATAAAATAAATAAATAAATAAATTTAATTAATTACCTTAGTAAATAATGTTTAGTCAACCTAATCACCTTATTGAACTAACTAGCTCTGTTTAGATAAATTGAGTCAATGACAATCGGGCCCCACCATCAGTTTGACTGGTCAACGGTCCGAGTTGACCGCTGACGTCATGCTAACATCACGCTGACGCAATAAATGAATTTTTCAATTAAACGAATTTAGTAATTCCAGAAATTAATTAAAATCTTTGAAAATTATTATAAAATAATCAGTAGCTCGGATGAAAAAACTTTGTACATGAAAATTGCTCAGAACGACGAGACGAACCCGGATACGCAGCCCGTTCGTCCACCACACACCTCTAACATACCAAACACGCAACTTTCCCCCTCCGGTTCATCTGTCCGAAAACGCGAAACACCGGGAATACTTTCCCGGATGATTCCCCCCTTAACCAGTACCACCTCATACCACGTTAGGGCACGCCTAGCATCGCTTCTTGACATGTCATGCATCGATATGCATATGTTTACTTGGTATTCATTGTTTCTTCCCCCTCTTCTCTCCGGTAGACTACGAGACCGACGCTGCTGCTGCCCAGTTCGACTACGGAGTTGACGACCCCTCTCTCTTGCCAGAGCAACCAGGCAAGCCCCCCCTTGATCACCAGATATCGCCTATTCTTCTCCATACTGCTTGCATTAGAGTAGTGTAGCATGTTACTGCTTTCCGTTGATCCTATTCTGATGCATAGCCTGACATTGTTGCTACACTTGTTGATACCTTACCTGCAATCCTAAATGCTTAGTATAGGATGCTAGTTTATCATCATTGGCCCTACATTCTTGTCAGTCTGCCTTGCTATACTATCGGGCCGTGATCACCTGGGAGGTGATCACGGGTATATACTATACATACATACATACTATACAGATGGTGACTAAAGTCGGGTCAGCTCGAAGAGTACCCGCGAGTGATTCACGGATTGGGGGCTGAAAGGACCTTTGTCCCGACGGCCCTCTGTGTGGATCTTTTGTGGCGGAGCGACAGGGCAGGTTGAGACCGCCTAGGAGAGAGGTGGGCCTGGCCCTGTTCGGCGTTCGCGGACACTTAACACGCTTAACGAGATCTTGGTATTTGATCTGAGTCTGGCTACGAGCCTATACGCACTAACCATCTACGTGGGAGTAGTTATGGGTATCCCGACGTCGTGGTATCAGCCGAAGCACTTCAGACGTCAGCGACGGAGCGGCGCGCGCCGAATTGGACTGGAACGCCACTAGGCTAGGTCTGCTTTCGGCCGCCCACGCAACGTGCAGGTGTGCTCAGGGCGATGGGCCCAGACCCCTGCGCGCTTAGGTTTAGACCGGCGTGCTGGCCTCTCTGTTTTGCCTAGGTGGGGCTGCGACGTGTTGATCTTCCGAGGCCGGGCATGACCCAGGAAAGTGTGTCCGGCCAAATGGGATCGAGCGTGTTGGGCTATGTGGTGCACCCCTGCAGGGAAGTTAATCTATTCGAATAGCCGTGATCTTCGGTAACAGGACGACTTGGAGTTGTACCTTGACCTTATGACAACTAGAACCGGATACTTAATAAAACACACCCTTCCAAGTGCCAGATACAACCGGTGGTCGCTCTACCTCAGGGATATGAGAAGAGGATCGCCGGGTAGGATTATGCTATGAGATGCTACTTGGAGATGCTACTTGGAGGACTTCAATCTACTCTCTTATACTTGATGCAAGACGGAGGCTGCCAGAAGCGTAGTCTTCGACAGGATTAGTTATCCCCCTCTTATTCTGGCATTCTGCAGTTCAGTCCACTGATATGGCCTCCTTACACATATACCCATGCATATGTAGTGTAGTTCCTTGCTTGCGAGTACTTTGGATGAGTACTCACGGTTGCTTTCTACCCCCTTTTTCCCCTTTCCTTTCTTTCTGGTTGTCGCAACCAGATGCTGGAGTCCAGGAGCCAGACGCCACCGTCGACGACGACCCCTACTTCACTGGAGGCGCCTACTACTACGTGCTGCCCGCTGATGACGACCAGGAGTGACCTAGGAGGATCCCAGGCAGGAGGCCTGCTCCTCTTTCGATCTGTATCCCAGTTTGTGCTAGCCATCTTATGGCACCCTGTTTAACTTATGTCTGTACTCAGATATTGTTGCTTCCGCTGACTCGTCTATGATCGAGCACTTGTATTCGAGCCCTCGAGGCCCCTGGCTTGTATTATGATGCTTGTATGACTTATTTTATTTGTAGAGTTGTGTTGTGATATCTTCCCGTGAGTCCCTGATCTTGATCGTACACATTTGC
Organism: Triticum aestivum; assembly: GCF_018294505.1. Classification (NCBI taxonomy): domain Eukaryota; kingdom Viridiplantae; phylum Streptophyta; class Magnoliopsida; order Poales; family Poaceae; genus Triticum; species Triticum aestivum. The sequence continues at coordinate 562,030,985 of NC_057812.1, read as the reverse complement.
GTGCATGATTAGTGTACGATTAAATCGGGGGCGTCACAAGTTGGTATCAGAGCCGACTGCCTGTAGGAATCCCCTTTCCAACTCCTTGGCCGAAGTTGAGTCTAGCCATTGCAAAACTTTTACTAACTTGGCTGTGTGCCTTACGGGCCCACGTCACCATTGGGTGGTACTAGGATCTTTTACTCCTCGACCTTTACTCTGGGACTCTGAACTCTCTTCTACTCGGGTTAAACGATTTTTACTAAAATCTGACTTTAGGTTCTCGAAAATACTTTCTCCCGGAGAGCCCCTTCAGTCCAGGTGATCGCCGGCTACACCAGAAGATTTCGAAGTTACTCGCCGAAACTCTTTTGAGACTTTGTGCCCGTTGCCTTTGCAATTCCCTACCATCGAAATATCCCTATGGATAACTACTTACACTTGCCATTCATACGATCATCCCCCAGTGATCTTGTTATTACAAGATACCCCGAAGTTTTCTCTATTGATCCGAGAATACTTTGTGCCTACCGCCTAGCAGTTCCTTACTACATGAATACCCCCTCAAATAAAGACTCGCACTTGTCGAGTATCCGCTCATCCCCTGTTGTTCATGTGTTACACAAAATTCTTCAAAATACTATTCGATCTTCCGAGAATCCTCTGGAGCCTTTGGCTCTTGAAATTCTTGCTTGCTTGCATTATGGTTAATCCCATAAGTCTCGTAGTCATATTGACATTCCTTGTCATTATCATTTTGAGTCTGTTGACTCAATATGTTTGCGAATACCCGCAATCATCATTGATCCTTATAAATTACCTTTCCGGCTGAGCTGCCATCCTTTTAACTGGAATTGGTTCTCGACCAATCCAATTGTCTTTGATTGTACCCTAAGGCTATTCAACTTATCCCTCCCTAATCAGAGCATTGCTTCTGATCCCTTGATTTGGAAATCATAATTCCTTTGCATTTGACAATTGAGTTAGTCAGTTGTTTCTATAATTTGATCTCCTTGCACTCTTCTTCCTCTAGTTGAGTACCGATGCTCACGTCAGATCCCTTGTGGACCATCAGGCCCATTGTTGGATTTTATCCGTCAGCATCCTTCATATTCAATAACCTTGTGAGCCTTCCTTTGGATACATAATGCCCTTGGTAATTGTATCATCTACTTTCTCAACCTTGCTCTACTTTCGAGCTTGTGTTATTTACTCTGGAAACTTGTGGTATATGTTTCTAAGAAGCCCCTATGGGTTGAACATATGCCTTCTTTAAACCGTGTGAACCCGAAAGTTTTCACGAGTCATACTTATCTGGTATTGCACCAGGTAAAGCTTTCAACAACTAATGTCATCTTCGAAATACGAGAGGTGAATGGAAGATTATGCATTGAGGAAGTGGGAGTCGACCTTGAACTTTGTGTTCATGCCCATGGACGCGATGTATATCCTATCATGGAAGCTTCTTGTAATAATAACTATTTCCTTGATAGCTAACATATGGTATCTGTGAATTGATCCCTTGCAACCGTGGTTCCGACCATGATTGTTCTTCTTTGATCTCATTTCTCGGACAAGTTAAAACAATTGTCTCCTATGGATCAATACACCAGTCCAACCTTTACTTTGATCTTGTGTCGAGTATTACCCCCCCTGGTATCTCGAGATTATCATGGAACTGCATAACTTCTTATGAGTTCTTCATCAAGTACTACATACTCACCGATTAGGGCTCGGAGTTATTAAACACTCAAAGACACCGATAACCGAACCGAGTCTGCATTACGGTTCAACGACACTTGATAATCTTCTTTAAGTACGAGTTTGTACCCGATCACGCCATTCCTAGCCTGTTTGGCTATATCATTGTCGTGATGATTTTAATTGTGCTACCCGGTCCTTCTTCTCGGAGCACAATTTTCGACGATGAACTAACCTTACGTCGATCCTCATCGTCATACCATTTCGCCTTGAATAACAAGCTTGGTTTCGAGTTGTGTCGTACCCTTGGTTCCAATAACCTTTCACTTCATCATTACTTTGACTTGATGGCAACGCTGACCGATTACATCTTCACGAAATCTCTCGACAACTGTGTCGTGATCATCATCAACATCCTAAGCTCTTCCAAGATATATATCGAATTCTTGATGGGCAATACCATCCTTGCCCCTCGATGATTCGTGTTATCATCAACCACTTTATTGCCTTCCGTTCAACACAAACTTGTTCGTGTTTTGTGTTATACCTTGAGATCCTTGCTACCTTGCAACTGTTCTTCTTTACCTTGGAAGTATTACCATCTTTTATGTCAAGAATGTCGTGAGAGTTTCACCACCTCTTATGAAATTCTTGATACGGTGATGCTTCTCGCCGTCACCATTCTAACATTGAACGTGCAACCCAGCCCATATTTCGGGTGCACCTTTCAACCAATGTTTAATTATGTATTTTTTTTCCTCCAGCATACATCGTTATATCGTTTGACATGATAGCTGTTACCTCCTTGATCACATAATTGTGGAGATCTATCTTTTTGGAAACCTCGAGGAATTGTCGCTGACTCCATCAGCCACCTCCTCATCCTCTCGTTGGGTTACTGATCAACTCTTGTTTCGAACTCGCTTCCATAGTGCATTTCCCGAGAATCTTACAATGTCGTCTCCTCAATTTGTTTTGCACCTTTTTCTTCTCAGGCATCCTGAGTCTGAGGTACCCTAACACCGTTCAGATCTGAATCTCAGTCAGATATGATGGTTGGAACATATTTCCAAGAGTTATAACATTGGTCTTTATATGACCCGGTAAAATGATGTCATGACCAGCACACCTGGCCGGAGGACCTGTTGTTATAGTTTCCTTTTTAGCAAGCTTAGCGATTCTTCCATGGGGAAATCGTAAGACTTATTTTATAAGTTGTTCCTGATGGATCCTTTGTGTATCCAAAGCCCGACCTTTGCTGGAAGACCATGTCAATGCTATCTCGAAGCATGTCTATGGTACTCCAATTTTCAACAAGAACATTTAAAGCCCATTGTTAAATGTTTCTTGTTCAATTATCCAAACACCGATGTATGGGTATTGTCCTGAAATTTCTCTCCCCTTACCTAAAGAGTTTTCTACATTATATCCTGTCATGGATATCATGCTCTGCTTGTCCTTGGGAAGGTTATACCCTTGAAATATGTGTTTAAACACATTTTCCTTTCCATTGTTCGGTTTAATTTGATAATCATATTTTTCTTTCCATTGTTTGGTTTAACCTTTCTTGTGATCTATATGATCTAAGCAGTAATATTCTCCTGCTTATGTAAACACCTCGGTGTGCGATTCTGTCAGCAAGACCCTGTTACTTTTGTTGATGGCATTCTGGTAACCACCGATGGACGAGAACTTTGCCTATTGGTCCGCCTCGTTTCAACGAGCAGGAAAGTGGTTCTCTTCATCCCTCGCCCTTGGTACCAACGTTGTTGCCAACATAATTGATAGGCTATCCTCTGACATGCCTTGTTATCATGACTGTGCAAAATATCACCGCCCTTTCTACTTTTAACCCACATGCTGGGTCCGTAACCCACACGTCCCAGGATCAAAACCTGACTGTCCTGTATACCCCTATCTTCAAAGTTATTCCTCACGATTGGCTTCGTATGAAGATCACCAGCCACCTTACTAGAGATGATCTAATCTGGTATCAGACACGATACTTATTTTCGTTGCTTTGGACCCCTTTCACACTTTGTTCAGGCATCGAACGATTGCCTACCCGCTCGAAACATCTCATGGTACTTACTTACTCTGCTCTCGATATTGTCTTAAGTTTCCATTCGAGAGTTACTTTCCGCCACCATCCCCGATGTTATCAACCAGATAGTCGACCTTTCAGAGGTCCGTTTTTCCGCAGATACCCCTTGTCCTTCATACGTACAATGAAGACTCCGAAGGAAGGACGACGACTTCATCATGATGACCTGAAGCCGAGGTATGAAGACATCAACATTATGGATCGACCTCTTCGAGAAGAGCAACCAAGACCGAGAAGATCCGTTAGAATTTCACAACCACAAATTTCCCCCTTACACCACCTCTTAAATCTCGGGACGAGATTTCTTGTAGTGGAGGAGAACTGTGACGCCCGGATAATCAAGCTACAGTAACCTCTACTAATGATGCCACGTCACCTCGATTACTGTTGCTAATCTCGCGTTAGTTTGAAAACTATTCAAAATTCAAATTCAAAAATATGGCAAACAACAAAAGGTTTCAAATATTAAAACTAAAATGTTCGGAGTGAGCCAAATAATTCATAAGTAATGTTGGTGGGTAAACCAAGTCATTATAAAAAGTTTAAATGCACTTAACTAAATAAAATAGTAGCAAAAACAATTATTTGAATGCTATTAAATTAATAAACAAATGTTAAACTAGCTTATTAGTCACAAACTTTTTAGGGTAGTGAGTTATTTTGAAACATTATTTTAGGAGTTATCATATTTTACTAAACTAAAAATAATGTGTATCTAGGATAAAACAGAAAATAAAAATAATAAAACAGTAAAGAAAAACAAAACAAAACCAAAAGAAAGTAAAAGGAAAAGCCCTTCCCCCCTTACTGGGCTTCGGCCCAGCTGGACACTGGGCTAGCCGGGCCGGCCCAGCCGGCGCCCCACTTCCCCCTCCATATCCCCCACCCGGGGGAAAACCTAACCCCCGTCTCCCACTCCCCCACCCACGTTCGCCCCCTCCCCTGATCCCGATCTGGATCAGGGCATCACCCGACGCCGCCCCCCGCCACTCGATGCCATCGCCGGAGCTCCTCGTCTCGATCCCCATGGACGCCAGCGACCGCCTCGGGCCTCCTCGCGCACGCCCCTTCGACTGCCGGCGGGCGAAGCTGACCCAACGAATCTCGACGCCCTATTTCTCCGTGCCACGCCCGATGCCCGCGCCGGCAACCTCGACCTCCAGCCATGGCGCCCGCGCCTCCTCTTGCCGACCTACTTCGCGACGTCGTCTTCCTCCGGCCTCCCCGAGCCTCTCCCCATCAACGATGTGAGCTGCCGTGCTTTTCCCCTCTGCCTCCCCCTCGATCTGCATCCTCTAGCCGCCGTGCTCGCCCTTGCCGTCTTGCGCTAGAGGTCACCATGGTTGGCACCCCGCTCACCTCGCCTCTGGTGCCGTCCCCTCCCCTCAGCCACGCCGGCCCCGAGCGCGCGGCCGCATCCCGCTTGCCCGGCCTGGCCGCGTCTCCTACCTCCCGCTCCCCGCCTAACCGCCTGCGCCGCCGCCCCTTGGGCTCGCCCACACGGCGGCCTCACGCGCTGGCCGCCGCCGGCAACCGCTGCCGACTCCGGTCGCCGTGGCCCTGGCACCCCTCTGCACCTGGTGCCGGCGCTCGTCGCCGACGCCTTCTCTGTGCAAGAGCGCACATCCAGAGAGGCTTGGCTGTGTGCCACTGGCCAATGGGGCCCGTCCCCTAAAAAAAAGAGAGAGAAAGAAAAAGATTTGGTAAAAAAAATAGCTATTAAATAAAATAAATAAATAAATAAATTTAATTAATTACCTTAGTAAATAATGTTTAGTCAACCTAATCACCTTATTGAACTAACTAGTTCTGTTTAGATAAATTGAGTCAATGACAATCGGGCCCCACCATCAGTTTGACCGGTCAACGGTCCGAGTTGACCGCTGACGTCATGCTAACATCACGCTGACGCAATAAATGAATTTTTCAATTAAACGAATTTAGTAATTCCAGAAATTAATTAAAATCTTTGAAAATTATTATAAAATAATCAGTAGCTCGGATGAAAAAACTTTGTACATGAAAATTGCTCAGAACGACGAGACGAACCCGGATACGCAGCCCGTTCGTCCACCACACACCTCTAACATACCAAACACGCAACTTTCCCCCTCCGGTTCATCTGTCCGAAAACGCGAAACACCGGGAATACTTTCCCGGATGATTCCCCCCTTAACCAGTACCACCTCATACCACGTTAGGGCACGCCTAGCATCGCTTCTTGACATGTCATGCATCGATATGCATATGTTTACTTGGTATTCATTGTTTCTTCCCCCTCTTCTCTCCGGTAGACTACGAGACCGACGCTGCTGCTGCCCAGTTCGACTACGGAGTTGACGACCCCTCTCTCTTGCCAGAGCAACCAGGCAAGCCCCCCCCTTGATCACCAGATATCGCCTATTCTTCTCCATACTGCTTGCATTAGAGTAGTGTAGCATGTTACTGCTTTCCGTTGATCCTATTCTGATGCATAGCCTGACATTGTTGCTACACTTGTTGATACCTTACCTGCAATCCTAAATGCTTAGTATAGGATGCTAGTTTATCATCATTGGCCCTACATTCTTGTCAGTCTGCCTTGCTATACTATCGGGCCGTGATCACCTGGGAGGTGATCACGGGTATATACTATACATACATACATACTATACAGATGGTGACTAAAGTCGGGTCAGCTCGAAGAGTACCCGCGAGTGATTCACGGATTGGGGGCTGAAAGGACCTTTGTCCCGACGGCCCTCTGTGTGGATCTTTTGTGGCGGAGCGACAGGGCAGGTTGAGACCGCCTAGGAGAGAGGTGGGCCTGGCCCTGTTCGGCGTTCGCGGACACTTAACACGCTTAACGAGATCTTGGTATTTGATCTGAGTCTGGCTACGAGCCTATACGCACTAACCATCTACGTGGGAGTAGTTATGGGTATCCCGACGTCGTGGTATCAGCCGAAGCACTTCAGACGTCAGCGACGGAGCGGCGCGCGCCGAATTGGACTGGAACGCCACTAGGCTAGGTCTGCTTTCGGCCGCCCACGCAACGTGCAGGTGTGCTCAGGGCGATGGGCCCAGACCCCTGCGCGCTTAGGTTTAGACCGGCGTGCTGGCCTCTCTGTTTTGCCTAGGTGGGGCTGCGACGTGTTGATCTTCCGAGGCCGGGCATGACCCAGGAAAGTGTGTCCGGCCAAATGGGATCGAGCGTGTTGGGCTATGTGGTGCACCCCTGCAGGGAAGTTAATCTATTCGAATAGCCGTGATCTTCGGTAACAGGACGACTTGGAGTTGTACCTTGACCTTATGACAACTAGAACCGGATACTTAATAAAACACACCCTTCCAAGTGCCAGATACAACCGGTGGTCGCTCTACCTCAGGGATATGAGGAGGGGATCGCCGGGTAGGATTATGCTATGAGATGTTACTTGGAGATGCTACTTGGAGGACTTCAATCTACTCTCTTATACTTGATGCAAGACGGAAGGTGACCAGAAGCGTAGTCTTCGACAGGATTAGTTATCCCCCTCTTATTCTGGCATTCTGCAGTTCAGTCCACTGATATGGCCTCCTTACACATATACCCATGCATATGTAGTGTAGTTCCTTGCTTGCGAGTACTTTGGATGAGTACTCACGGTTGCTTTCTCCCCCTTTTTCCCCTTTCCTTTCTTTCTGGTTGTCGCAACCAGATGCTGGAGTCCAGGAGCCAGACGCCACCGTCGACGACGACCCCTACTTCACTGGAGGCGCCTACTACTACGTGCTGCCCGCTGATGACGACCAGGAGTGACCTAGGAGGATCCCAGGCAGGAGGCCTGCTCCTCTTTCGATCTGTATCCCAGTTTGTGCTAGCCATCTTATGGCAACCCTGTTTAACTTATGTCTGTACTCAGATATTGTTGCTTCCGCTGACTCGTCTATGATCGAGCACTTGTATTCGAGCCCTCGAGGCCCCTGGCTTGTATTATGATGCTTGTATGACTTATTTTATTTGTAGAGTTGTGTTGTGATATCTTCCCGTGAGTCCCTGATCTTGATCGTACACATTTGCGTGCATGATTAGTGTACGATTAAATCGGGGGCGTCACAAGTTGGTATCAGAGCCGACTGCCTGTAGGAATCCCCTTTCCAACTCCTTGGCCGAAGTTGAGTCTAGCCATTGCAAAACTTTTACTAACTTGGCTGTGTGCCTTACGGGCCCACGTCGCCATTGGGTGGTACTAGGATCTTTTACTCCTCGACCTTTACTCTGGGACTCTGAACTCTCTTCTACTCGGGTTAAACGATTTTTACTAAAATCTGACTTTAGGTTCTCGAAAATACTTTCTCCCGGAGAGCCCCTTCAGTCCAGGTGATCGCCGGCTACACCAGAAGATTTCGAAGTTACTCGCCGAAACTCTTTTGAGACTTTGTGCCCGTTGCCTTTGCAATTCCCTACCATCGAAATATCCCTATGGATAACTACTTACACTTGCCATTCATACGATCATCCCCCAGTGATCTTGTTATTACAAGATACCCCGAAGTTTTCTCTATTGATCCGAGAATACTTTGTGCCTACCGCCTAGCAGTTCCTTACTACATGAATACCCCCTCAAATAAAGACTCGCACTTGTCGAGTATCCGCTCATCCCCTGTTGTTCATGTGTTACACAAAATTCTTCAAAATACTATTCGATCTTCCGAGAATCCTCTGGAGCCTTTGGCTCTTGAAATTCTTGCTTGCTTGCATTATGGTTAATCCCATAAGTCTCGTAGTCATATTGACATTCCTTGTCATTATCATTTTGAGTCTGTTGACTCAATATGTTTGCGAATACCCGCAATCATCATTGATCCTTATAAATTACCTTTCCGGCTGAGCTGCCATCCTTTTAACTGGAATTGGTTCTCGACCAATCCAATTGTCTTTGATTGTACCCTAAGGCTATTCAACTTATCCCTCCCTAATCAGAGCATTGCTTCTGATCCCTTGATTTGGAAATCATAATTCCTTTGCATTTGACAATTGAGTTAGTCAGTTGTTTCTATAATTTGATCTCCTTGCACTCTTCTTCCTCTAGTTGAGTACCGATGCTCACGTCAGATCCCTTGTGGACCATCAGGCCCATTGTTGGATTTTATCCGTCAGCATCCTTCATATTCAATAACCTTGTGAGCCTTCCTTTGGATACATAATGCCCTTGGTAATTGTATCATCTACTTTCTCAACCTTGCTCTACTTTCGAGCTTGTGTTATTTACTCTGGAAACTTGTGGTATATGTTTCTAAGAAGCCCCTATGGGTTGAACATATGCCTTCTTTAAACCGTGTGAACCCGAAAGTTTTCACGAGTCATACTTATCTGGTATTGCACCAGGTAAAGCTTTCAACAACTAATGTCATCTTCGAAATACGAGAGGTGAATGGAAGATTATGCATTGAGGAAGTGGGAGTCGACCTTGAACTTTGTGTTCATGCCCATGGACGCGATGTATATCCTATCATGGAAGCTTCTTGTAATAATAACTATTTCCTTGATAGCTAACATATGGTATCTGTGAATTGATCCCTTGCAACCGTGGTTCCGACCATGATTGTTCTTCTTTGATCTCATTTCTCGGACAAGTTAAAACAATTGTCTCCTATGGATCAATACACCAGTCCAACCGTTACTTTGATCTTGTGTCGAGTATTACCCCCCCTGGTATCTCGAGATTATCATGGAACTGCATAACTTCTTATGAGTTCTTCATCAAGTACTACATACTCACCGATTAGGGCTCGGAGTTATTAAACACTCAAAGACACCGATAACCGAACCGAGTCTGCATTACGGTTCAACGACACTTGATAATCTTCTTTAAGTACGAGTTTGTACCCGATCACGCCATTCCTAGCCTGTTTGGCTATATCATTGTCGTGATGATTTTAATTGTGCTACCCGGTCCTTCTTCTCGGAGCACAATTTTTGACGATGAACTAACCTTACGTCGATCCTCATCGTCATACCATTTCGCCTTGAATAACAAGCTTGGTTTCGAGTTGTGTCGTACCCTTGGTTCCAATAACCTTTCACTTCATCATTACTTTGACTTGATGGCAACGCTGACCGATTACATCTTCACGAAATCTCTCGACAACTGTGTCGTGATCATCATCAACATCCTAAGCTCTTCCAAGATATATATCGAATTCTTGATGGGCAATACCATCCTTGCCCCTCGATGATTCGTGTTATCATCAACCACTTTATTGCCTTCCGTTCAACACAAACTTGTTCGTGTTTTGTGTTATACCTTGAGATCCTTGCTACCTTGCAACTGTTCTTCTTTACCTTGGAAGTATTACCATCTTTTATGTCAAGAATGTCGTGAGAGTTTCACCACCTCTTATGAAATTCTTGATACGGTGATGCTTCTCGCCGTCACCATTCTAACATTGAACGTGCAACCCAGCCCATATTTCGGGTGCACCTTTCAACCAATGTTTAATTATGTATTTTTTTTTCCTCCAGCATACATCGTTATATCGTTTGACATGATAGCTGTTACCTCCTTGATCACATAATTGTGGAGATCTATCTTTTTGGAAACCTCGAGGAATTGTCGCTGATTCCATCAGCCACCTCCTCATCCTCTCGTTGGGTTACTGATCAACTCTTGTTTCGAACTCGCTTCCATAGTGCATTTCCCGAGAATCTTACAATGTCGTCTCCTCAATTTGTTTTGCACCTTTTTCTTCTCAGGCATCCTGAGTTTGAGGTACCCTAACACCGTTCAGATCTGAATCTTAGTCAGATATGATGGTTGGAACATATTTCCAAGAGTTATAACATTGGTCTTTATATGACCCGGTAAAATGATGTCATGACCAGCACACCTGGCCGGAGGACCTGTTGTTATAGTTTCCTTTTTAGCAAGCTTAGCGATTCTTCCATGGGGAAATCGTAAGACTTATTTTATAAGTTGTTCCTGATGGATCCTTTGTGTATCCAAAGCCCGACCTTTGCTGGAAGACCATGTCAATGCTATCTCGAAGCATGTCTATGGTACTCCAATTTTCAACAAGAACATTTAAAGCCCATTGTTAAATGTTTCTTGTTCAATTATCCAAACACCGATGTATGGGTATTGTCCTGAAATTTCTCTCCCCTTACCTAAAGAGTTTTCTACATTATATCCTGTCATGGATATCATGCTCTGCTTGTCCTTGGGAAGGTTATACCCTTGAAATATGTGTTTAAACACATTTTCCTTTCCATTGTTCGGTTTAATTTGATAATCATATTTTTCTTTCCATTGTTTGGTTTAACCTTTCTTGTGATCTATATGATCTAAGCAGTAATATTCTCCTGCTTATGTAAACACCTCGGTGTGCGATTCTGTCAGCAAGACCCTGTTACTTTTGTTGATGGCATTCTGGTAACCACCGATGGACGAGAACTTTGCCTATTGGTCCGCCTCGTTTCAACGAGCAGGAAAGTGGTTCTCTTCATCCCTCGCCCTTGGTACCAACGTTGTTGCCAACATAATTGATAGGCTATCCTCTGACATGCCTTGTTATCATGACTGTGCAAAATATCACCGCCCTTTCTACTTTTAACCCACATGCTGGGTCCGTAACCCACACGTCCCAGGATCAAAACCTGACTGTCCTGTATACCCCTATCTTCAAAGTTATTCCTCACGATTGGCTTCGTATGAAGATCACCAGCCACCTTACTAGAGATGATCTAATCTGGTATCAGACACGATACTTATTTTCATTGCTTTGGACCCCTTTCACACTTTGTTCAGGCATCGAACGATTGCCTACCCGCTCGAAACATCTCATGGTACTTACTTACTCTGCTCTCGATATTGTCTTAAGTTTCCATTCGAGAGTTACTTTCCGCCACCATCCCCGATGTTATCAACCAGATAGTCGACCTTTCAGAGGTCCGTTTTTCTGCAGATACCCCTTGTCCTTCATACGTACAATGAAGACTCCGAAGGAAGGACGACGACTTCATCATGATGACCTGAAGCCGAGGTATGAAGACATCAACATTATGGATCGACCTCTTCGAGAAGAGCAACCAAGACCGAGAAGATCCGTTAGAATTTCACAACCACAAATTTCCCCCTTACACCACCTCTTAAATCTCGGGACGAGATTTCTTGTAGTGGAGGAGAACTGTGACGCCCGGATAATCAAGCTACAGTAACCTCTACTAATGATGCCACGTCACCTCGATTACTGTTGCTAATCTCGCGTTAGTTTGAAAACTATTCAAAATTCAAATTCAAAAATATGGCAAACAACAAAAGGTTTCAAATATTAAAACTAAAATGTTCGGAGTGAGCCAAATAATTCATAAGTAATGTTGGTGGGTAAACCAAGTCATTATAAAAAGTTTAAATGCACTTAACTAAATAAAATAGTAGCAAAAACAATTATTTGAATGCTATTAAATTAATAAACAAATGTTAAACTAGCTTATTAGTCACAAACTTTTTAGGGTAGTGAGTTATTTTGAAACATTATTTTAGGAGTTATCATATTTTACTAAACTAAAAATAATGTGTATCTAGGATAAAACAGAAAATAAAAATAATAAAACAGTAAAGAAAAACAAAACAAAACCAAAAGAAAGTAAAAGGAAAAGCCCTTCCCCCCTTACTGGGCTTCGGCCCAGCTGGACACTGGGCTAGCTGGGCCGGCCCAGCCGGCGCCCCACTTCCCCCTCCATATCCCCCACCCGGGGGAAAACCTAACCCCCGTCTCCCACTCCCCCACCCACGTTCGCCCCCTCCCCTGATCCCGATCTGGATCAGGGCATCACCCGACGCCGCCCCCCGCCACTCGATGCCATCGCCGGAGCTCCTCGTCTCGATCCCCATGGACGCCAGCGACCGCCTCGGGCCTCCTCGCGCACGCCCCTTCGACTGCCGGCGGGCGAAGCTGACCCAACGAATCTCGACGCCCTATTTCTCCGTGCCACGCCCGATGCCCGCGCCGGCAACCTCGACCTCCAGCCATGGCGCCCGCGCCTCCTCTTGCCGACCTACTTCGCGACGTCGTCTTCCTCCGGCCTCCCCGAGCCTCTCCCCATCAACGATGTGAGCTGCCGTGCTTTTCCCCTCTGCCTCCCCCTCGATCTGCATCCTCTAGCCGCCGTGCTCGCCCTTGCCGTCTTGCGCTAGAGGTCACCATGGTTGGCACCCCGCTCACCTCGCCTCTGGTGCCGTCCCCTCCCCTCAGCCACGCCGGCCCCGAGCGCGCGGCCGCATCCCGCTTGCCCGGCCTGGCCGCGTCTCCTACCTCCCGCTCCCCGCCTAACCGCCTGCGCCGCCGCCCCTTGGGCTCGCCCACACGGCGGCCTCACGCGCTGGCCGCCGCCGGCAACCGCTGCCGACTCCGGTCGCCGTGGCCCTGGCACCCCTCTGCACCTGGTGCCGGCGCTCGTCGCCGACGCCTTCTCTGTGCAAGAGCGCACATCCAGAGAGGCTTGGCTGTGTGCCACTGGCCAATGGGGCCCGTCCCCTAAAAAAAAAAGAGAGAGAAAGAAAAAGATTTGGTAAAAAAATAGCTATTAAATAAAATAAATAAATAAATAAATTTAATTAATTACCTTAGTAAATAATGTTTAGTCAACCTAATCACCTTATTGAACTAACTAGCTCTGTTTAGATAAATTGAGTCAATGACAATCGGGCCCCACCATCAGTTTGACTGGTCAACGGTCCGAGTTGACCGCTGACGTCATGCTAACATCACGCTGACGCAATAAATGAATTTTTCAATTAAACGAATTTAGTAATTCCAGAAATTAATTAAAATCTTTGAAAATTATTATAAAATAATCAGTAGCTCGGATGAAAAAACTTTGTACATGAAAATTGCTCAGAACGACGAGACGAACCCGGATACGCAGCCCGTTCGTCCACCACACACCTCTAACATACCAAACACGCAACTTTCCCCCTCCGGTTCATCTGTCCGAAAACGCGAAACACCGGGAATACTTTCCCGGATGATTCCCCCCTTAACCAGTACCACCTCATACCACGTTAGGGCACGCCTAGCATCGCTTCTTGACATGTCATGCATCGATATGCATATGTTTACTTGGTATTCATTGTTTCTTCCCCCTCTTCTCTCCGGTAGACTACGAGACCGACGCTGCTGCTGCCCAGTTCGACTACGGAGTTGACGACCCCTCTCTCTTGCCAGAGCAACCAGGCAAGCCCCCCCCTTGATCACCAGATATCGCCTATTCTTCTCCATACTGCTTGCATTAGAGTAGTGTAGCATGTTACTGCTTTCCGTTGATCCTATTCTGATGCATAGCCTGACATTGTTGCTACACTTGTTGATACCTTACCTGCAATCCTAAATGCTTAGTATAGGATGCTAGTTTATCATCATTGGCCCTACATTCTTGTCAGTCTGCCTTGCTATACTATCGGGCCGTGATCACCTGGGAGGTGATCACGGGTATATACTATACATACATACATACTATACAGATGGTGACTAAAGTCGGGTCAGCTCGAAGAGTACCCGCGAGTGATTCACGGATTGGGGGCTGAAAGGACCTTTGTCCCGACGGCCCTCTGTGTGGATCTTTTGTGGCGGAGCGACAGGGCAGGTTGAGACCGCCTAGGAGAGAGGTGGGCCTGGCCCTGTTCGGCGTTCGCGGACACTTAACACGCTTAACGAGATCTTGGTATTTGATCTAAGTCTGGCTACGAGCCTATACGCACTAACCATCTACGTGGGAGTAGTTATGGGTATCCCGACGTCGTGGTATCAGCTGAAGCACTTCAGACGTCAGCGACGGAGCGGCGCGCGCCGAATTGGACTGGAACGCCACTAGGCTAGGTCTGCTTTCGGCCGCCCACGCAACGTGCAGGTGTGCTCAGGGCGATGGGCCCAGACCCCTGCGCGCTTAGGTTTAGACCGGCGTGCTGGCCTCTCTGTTTTGGCCTAGGTGGGGCTGCGACGTGTTGATCTTCCGAGGCCGGGCATGACCCAGGAAAGTGTGTCCGGCCAAATGGGATCGAGCGTGTTGGGCTATGTGGTGCACCCCTGCAGGGAAGTTAATCTATTCGAATAGCCGTGATCTTCGGTAACAGGACGACTTGGAGTTGTACCTTGACCTTATGACAACTAGAACCGGATACTTAATAAAACACACCCTTCCAAGTGCCAGATACAACCGGTGGTCGCTCTACCTCAGGGATATGAGAAGAGGATCGCCGGGTAGGATTATGCTATGAGATGCTACTTGGAGATGCTACTTGGAGGACTTCAATCTACTCTCTTATACTTGATGCAAGACGGAGGCTGCCAGAAGCGTAGTCTTCGACAGGATTAGTTATCCCCCTCTTATTCTGGCATTCTGCAGTTCAGTCCACTGATATGGCCTCCTTACACATATACCCATGCATATGTAGTGTAGTTCCTTGCTTGCGAGTACTTTGGATGAGTACTCACGGTTGCTTTCTACCCCCTTTTTCCCCTTTCCTTTCTTTCTGGTTGTCGCAACCAGATGCTGGAGTCCAGGAGCCAGACGCCACCGTCGACGACGACCCCTACTTCACTGGAGGCGCCTACTACTACGTGCTGCCCGCTGATGACGACCAGGAGTGACCTAGGAGGATCCCAGGCAGGAGGCCTGCTCCTCTTTCGATCTGTATCCCAGTTTGTGCTAGCCATCTTATGGCACCCTGTTTAACTTATGTCTGTACTCAGATATTGTTGCTTCCGCTGACTCGTCTATGATCGAGCACTTGTATTCGAGCCCTCGAGGCCCCTGGCTTGTATTATGATGCTTGTATGACTTATTTTATTTGTAGAGTTGTGTTGTGATATCTTCCCGTGAGTCCCTGATCTTGATCGTACACATTTGCGTGCATGATTAGTGTACGATTAAATCGGGGGCGTCACAGGGGTGGCTTATATAGAGTGCGCCAGGACCCCAGCCAGCCCACGTAATGAAGGGTTTAAGGGACATTAAGTCCGGGGCGTTACTGGTAACGTCCCACATAAAGTGTCTTAACTACCATAAAGTCTACTTAACTACAGGCCGTTGCAGCGCAGAGTGCCTTTTGACCTCCTGGTAGTCGAGTGAGTCTTCGTGGTCGAGTCCTTCAAGTCAGTCGAGTGAGTCCCTCGTTGGTCGACTGGAAGGTGACCTCTTCTAAGGGTGTCCTTGGGCAGGGTACTTAGATCAGGTCTGTGACCCTACCCTAGGTACATGACTCCATCATGTGTCACACCTATCTTCGGTCCAGGGCTCTCTGCGCCGGATCATGTGGACGAGTGCTTCAGCCATGCTATGGGCCTTATGGCATATTCGTAACAAGTTTACTATTGAGGGAGTGTTTCCCTCTCACCCCGCTGATGTAATCTTCAAATGCATCTTATTTTTGCAGCGGTGGGCACCGCTGGGAAGACAACAGGACTCTGATCTCCACCGCCAAGCTCTAGCACGTCTTCGCTCCGTCTACTCGGCGTCTCGAGCCCCGTCACCTCCGTCTGCTGCCTCATAGGGATGGGCAGCCCTTTTGGTCATGGTTTACCCCCGAGCCCGCGTGCTCGTTAGTTTGGCTGGATATGCCATGTAATGCACTTTATTTCGTTGTCGTTGCCTTTTTGTGGCATGCCTAAGTCCATGGTTGACTAGCTTCGGTTCCGTCTGTTTGGTTTGTATGTTTGTGCACGCTGCCTGTGTTGAAGGCTTTATTAATTTAAAGCCGGACGTCCCTGACGTCTATGTTCTAAAAAAAGATCAAACAGTGCCAGTTTTAAACGAAAAATTGTCTTCTCTGACAGAAACTATGATGTTAGTCTGAAAAAACTGTCATCCCCTCACAACTTAAAATGCCAATGAAATCGTTCGCAAGTGTCATCCCCTCCCCCTTCCTGGCGAACATTCGCCAACTAAGGGGTCCAAAAAGTAAGGGCAACGCTGTGTTTCGATCCCAACTTGGATAGTGCTATCTTTTCCCATGGAATTTGTGCCAGCCCGGATTGACTTGACCATCATCTGTTGCACCTTTTCTCGTAACGGAGTCTGGTATCCATGCAGTGCCTCCAAGCAACACTCCACGGGGACGTAGCTCGTGTTAAATACTGCCATGGCATCGACTGCCTATAAATACCAAGCACGTCGAACACTTGTAACCATCAATCACCAGTGTAGCCATCATTCATCCATAAAAGAAGAGTGCAGTGAACAGTGTGAGATCGACACTAGCGCGCGCGATGGGGAAGAACGGCAATCTGTGCTGCTTCTCTCTGCTGCTGCTGCTTGTCGCCGGATTTGCGTCCGGCCACCAAGTCCTCTTTCAGGCACGCACGCTCATGGTTCCCTTTTGATTCATGTATTTAAGGAGCTTAAGTAACTGTGGGAGCATAATGGATGTTTGTTCATGCCTTAATGGTTGTTGCAGGGGTTCAATTGGGAGTCGTGGAAGCAGAGCGGCGGGTGGTACAACATGATGATGGGCAAGGTCGACGACATCGCCGCCGCCGGAGTCACCCACGTCTGGCTGCCGCCGCCCTCGCACTCCGTCTCCACTCAAGGTCCCTCTCTCTCCCGACCAAATTCATCCGTATCTAAGCATCTAGAAGCAATAGAAGCGTGGAGTGGAGAACATGCTAAGTTCGATTGAGATGTTTCGTTGAGCACGATGGGGTGGAGAACATTCTGGTAGTAATTAGTTATTTCGTCGAGCACGATGTTTCGACAGCTACCAAAAGCATTTATTTTCCTACTCTATTTTTCGATGAACAAAATGCGCAAATACGATCAAGAAGTATACAGTATGCGAACTAAAACGATCGACTCGGGTCGGGTGCAGGTTACATGCCAGGTCGGCTGTACGACATCGACGCGTCCAAGTACGGCAACGCGGCGGAGCTCAAGTCGTTGATCGGCGCGCTCCACGGCAAGGGCGTGCAGGCGATCGCCGACATCGTCATCAACCACCGCTGCGCCGACTACAAGGACAGCCGCGGCATCTACTGCATCTTCGAGGGCGGCACCTCCGACGGCCGCCTCAACTGGGGACCCCACATGATCTGCCGCGACGACACCACCTACTCCGACGGCACCGCCAACCTCGACACCGGCGCCGACTTCGCCGCCGCGCCCGACATCGACCACCTCAACGACCGCGTCCAGCGGGATCTCAAGGAGTGGCTCCTCTGGCTCAAGAGCGACCTGGGCTTCGACGCGTGGCGGCTCGACTTCGCCAGGGGCTACTCGCCGGAGATGGCCAAGGTGTACATCGACGGCACGTCCCCGAGCCTCGCCGTGGCCGAGGTGTGGGACAACATGGCCACCGGCGGCGACGGCAAGCCCAACTACGACCAGGACGCGCACCGGCAGAATCTGGTGAACTGGGTGGACAAGGTGGGCGGCGCGGCGTCGGCAGGCATGGTGTTCGACTTCACGACCAAGGGGATATTGAACGCGGCCGTGGAGGGCGAGCTGTGGCGGCTGATCGACCCGCAGGGGAAGGCCCCCGGCGTGATGGGGTGGTGGCCGGCCAAGGCCGTCACCTTCGTCGACAACCACGACACAGGCTCCACGCAGGCCCTGTGGCCATTCCCCTCCGACAAGGTCATGCAGGGCTACGCATACATCCTCACCCACCCCGGCACCCCATGCATCGTAAGCAAACCAACTTTGGAACCCACCCCACCCCATGATTCATGACCACTCATTCATTCAGGAAACTAAAATCTGTTGTCTCGATGATTCGCAGTTCTACGACCATTTCTTCACCTGGGGTTTCAAGGATGAGATCGCGGCGCTGGTGGCGATCAGGAAGCGCAACGGCATCACGGCGACGAGCGCACTCAAGATCCTCATGCACGAAGGAGATGCCTACGTTGCCGAGATCGACGGCAAGGTGGTGGTGAAAATTGGGTCCAGATACGACGTCGGGGCGGTGATCCCGGCTGGGTTCGCAACGTCGGCGCACGGCAACGGCTACGCCGTCTGGGAAAAGATCGGTGCCGCGGCGACACCACGACGGAGCTGAAGCCTCCACCGATCCACCATTCAATCGAGCATGAATTTTCTGAAGCAAATGATTCACTTCTGCAGTTCTGCTATAGACACGCAGATATTTTATTAACTATGTATACGTCTACCCAAAATTGATGAGCTCTACGAACCGCTCACACGGCTGTGGTAAATAAAGCATTGAGGATATGAAGAGGTATAAGAGGTAATTACGCCATTTGCCATGTGCATGATAAGACGCTGAGTTGGGTGTTGCTAGGTCTTAATCGACTGAGATTTAACCAAGTCTCAGTCAAGTGACGTAACAGTCAAGAGAGAGAGAAAAATGATTTTGAGCTCTGTGGTTGAGTTGGTTAGGTGGACAGTGGTATCCCCAACCCACCAGGGTTCAAATCCTGGTGCTCGTATTATTCCTGGATTTATTTCAGGATTTTCGGCGATGCGCTTTCAGTGGGAGGAGACGTTCCCGTCGACGACGAGGCGCCTACGATGACTTCGTAAATCTCAAGATGATATGTCGGCTCAGTCTCTCGGAGGTGCTCATAGGGGTAGGGTATGCGTGTGTGCGTTCATAGAGGTGAGTGTATGCGCGGGTATATGAGCGCTTGTGTTTGTACTGATGCTAAAAATATTGATTTTTTTTGCATGGATCTAAATGTAAGATCTCATGGATATAGCATCGATTGAGACTTCGTTAAGTCCCAGTTGAGTGAGATGTCCATGGTGGTGGCGGCTAGGATGGGCACGACCCGGATCTGGCGTCTAGCTTGCTGCGGGTGCCGTGAGTGGGCTAGTCTTGGTTGATGTGCTACTCGGGCTGAACGATACTAGCAGCCGGTGGATGCGGTGTAGCTGCCTGGCACGTGAGTCTCGGTGGCCGGCGGTGGGTGGCGGTGCGAGTCTGTTGTAGTGATGGCGGCGTGAACCTGGGAAGAGTGCTCCGGTAGGCGGCGATCTTCCTTCTCCTATGTCCAAGCCGCCGACGGCAGTTGACCTAGGGCTCACGCTCAGGCGGACCAGAACTCGGCTCAAGGTGGGTCGGAGTGATCACTCTGGGTGGGTAAGGTTGGGCTCGGTCTGAGTGGTGGTTGCGGGCGGTGAGGTTCCCCTCCTCACGGGCAGCGGCGGTGGTCGTGGAATCAGTGCAACGATGGACAGATCGACGCCGAAGGCCACAAACATGGCGTCATGCGAGCTTACCTGGTACAAGGCCAGAGGGCTATGGTCGAGGCTTGTTTGGCGGCGGCCGTCAGCATTCACTGGTTCGTGTCCCCCCAGGTCCATCGGGACTAGCCGGGGTATGCACGTGTGGGCGCTTCTTACAGTGGAGGCGTTGACCCAAACTTGGTGGTTACCGGGCTAGGAATGGATGGAAGTGCATCTGCTCCTCCTACCGTGATTGGTGCGCTGTGATGTGGCCAGTTTCTAGTGTCTCTGTAAATGGATACTGGGGAAGCGGTTCTCGGGAGGTGGTCTGCATGGTTGGCTCCAGTGGCGGAGCCAGCCAACTCAGGGAGCCGGGGCAAAGCCTATATACAATGACGTTGCCCACCATTTGCCCCTGTAATTAGTGATGCTAATCATGGTTTATGTGTACTACTTAGTGGAGAATGGTCAGAGCAGCCCGGGCAACTACCCGGGGTCGCCAGGAGGTAGCTCCGCCCCTGGTTGGCTCTCCGACGAGCACTATGACAGAAGTGGCGGCTATATCTTTTTGTAGGATCAAAGGTATGTCTAAAGAGAGGATTGAAAGTATGTTTTCGAGGTTTTGAACAGTTGGGGCGCAACAGAGTGGACGCCTATGGCCTCGGAAGCGCTCCTTGCTTGGAGCACCTCCCACATGCCTCAAGCAATAGCCCGGAAAAATTTCAGTTCGATGATGTTGTTGGTGTTCTGGACTATGTGAAAACATCGCAATGACCTGGTGTTCAACAAAGTAACACCTTCTACGACTTTAGTGCTCCGGACTTCGGAGGATCTTGGAGGAGAGCAAGTCTTGGGTTGTGGCCGGCTTGTTTAGAGGTGATTTGTCACCACATTCTGCGGAACTAGCTAGGCGAGTGAGTAGCGAGTAATTGTTATATTGTACATGTGGTGGAGGCCGTCGGGCTTTGTAAAACTCTGGACATGCGTCTCCTATGAATATAGGATACACATGATTGTGCGTATTACGAAAAAAAGACTAATTGTCAAAACAAAAGGACTATTTTTCCAATTTTAATTCTTGGCTGATTTAGCTTTACCTAGAAAGGCAAATAACACCCTACACATACAAGTCTAGAGTACAGGCAATGGAAAGTAGAGACATTGCAAGTGACAGTAATGTAGAGAGATGGGTTTAGAGATACGCAAACACAATGGTGACATGGAAAGACTTTTGACCTGTGGTTTAGATAGGTGGATCTCCGTGGATCCAATTTTTATTCATGTCTCTATGGATTGGATTCTTCTGATCTACGCTTCTTTTTATCGGCAACAGTTGTTGTTCTGGTATGCTGGTTCTGTGGGTCTTAGCACGATGACTTCCTGACTGTCTACTATAACAAATTTTGTCCTGCTCTGGTGAGGGAGGGGCGATGACGGCCACACCTTCGGCTCACTCTTGTGCATGTAGTCGTCGCTAGACGGTCTACGGATCCGGATGTACTTTTTTTTTTGTCTAATGTTTCTTGTGCAACCATGCGATGATGAATAGATAGATTCTTTTTCTACTAAAAAATTCAGTTATTTTGGTACCTTGTAAACACACAAGGAACCCATCTGAAACCACAACTGTATCCATGAGAGAGTCTCAACGGGTACCGGCGTTGAGACCTCACACCTTCCGACACAGTATATTAAAATTGTACTAGTATCCATTGATCTTTTTCTTGCGGAAGGTAGTATCCATTGATCAATCATGGAGGAACATCGACCAGGCGACCAACCTCCTTCGAGTTTGGCCATAGCCTCCTGTCAAAGCGGCATGTCCTTGGTAGTTAGCCAACGCACTTGGCGAGGACCATTTGTGCTCTTTGTTCACCTGCCAGACCCGCCTTTTTTTAGGGCATGTACAATGGAGGCAGTACCATGCTACTGCCCCATCTTCCAACTAGATTAAAAAAATCTGAAGCTACATGCATTACAAAAATTACCCAACGCATGGGTGGTCTCATAGATCCCACAGTGACTCTCCCTCCATCAACTTTACTTGCATGTAGTTCGGTTTTTCCTCACAGCACACTCTCTCTACTACCTTTCTCACATGGAGGACCACACTTTTTGGCTGAGGAACCTAGCTCCTCTGCAAGCTACACCAAGCCTCTACAAGCTACCTCTTTTTTCACCGATTTTCTCCACGGCAGCATGCATCTGATGTGGAACCATGGGGCAGCTGTCCAAGCTGGACCATTGGCCATGCCCTTAGGAACACCCGCCGTTTGTTGATCAGCGACGCGGCACTCTTTCTAGACAGCGTGGCGACAGCCTGGGAGGCTTTGGGCCGGGCTTCCTCTTTGAGCATCTCGAGCTGGCAAAGTGACAAGATACTCACTCCGTTCACGTTCACGAATAAGTCATCTAACTTTTGTCCCAAATTAAAGTTTCAAATTTTTGACCAACTAGTATATAGAAAAGAGTAGTAACGTATATGACATCAAATTGGTATATTATGAAAATACATTTCAAGATGTAACTACTGGTACTAATTTAGTGTTATAAATGCTGCTATTTATTTCTATAAAGTTGATCAAAGTTTTAAAATTTTGACTTAGGAGTTAGGACAAAAGCTAGAACATCAATGATGAAGAGAGCGTGTTACTATCTAGCTGCAGGCCAGGCTAATGTGGGCCTCTCATGGTCTTCTTGGGTCCTTATTTTCACTACTTCTAGCGGGCAAATTCGGTTGCTTGTAGTAAGCACGTGTGTAGCTGGCTAATCAGGCATCTCCTATTCCGCTTGTAGTTCGCTCGTGAGGGGCGTGCCTATGTCTCGCGTTCAGCGAGTCAAAGCTTCCAGGTCGCTGAAGCGATTCACAGTGTGCGCGAGCATATGGACCGGCTCAGTTCGTGGTAGTACATTGCCTCATTTTCTTTTATTTTTTTCATGTTTTTATTTCATTTTGCAATTCCATTTTCACTTTTTTACACTTTCAAATACTCTAAACATACATTACAAAAATGTACTCCCTCCGTTCCAAATTACTTGTCGTGGTTCACGACAACTAATTTGGAATGGAGGGAGTACTTTACATAATGTTTTGAAAAATATTAATCATGCATTTGAAAAAAGTTAAATGTGTAAACAAAAAATGCTGACCATGTATTAAAAAATGATGAAATATTTTGATCATGTATATAAAAATATTAATCAAGATTTTGAAAAAATGTTGCACAAGTATTTCAAAAATGTTAAACCAAGCATTAGGAAAATGTTAAATGTGTATAGAAACAATGTTGACCATGCATTAAAAAATAATGAATTCTTTTATCATTGTACATAAAAATGTTAATCCAACATATGAAAATATGTTAATCAAGCATTTGAAAAATGTTAAATGTCTATAGAAAAAATGTTGACCATCCATTAAAAAAATATGTTAATCTTGCATTTGAAAAAATGTTGATAAAACATTTGAAAAATGTTAAATGTGCATAGAAAAAGTATTGACCAAGTATTAGGAAAATGATAATCATTTAATTGAAAAATGTTAATCAAGCACTTAATTTTTTTAAGTGTGTATAAGAAAAATGTTGACTATGCATTCAAAAAATGTTAATCTTCTATTTGAAAAATGTTAATCAAGCACTTGAAAATGTTTTTTAAAATGTATATAGAAACAATGTTGATATGTATTATAAAGATATTAAATTGGTATTGGCTTCTTCAACTGTCTGTGTTTGAATAGGATGGTTTGGCTTGCAGTTGTTGACCGAGGAAATAAACCTCCAAGGACGAAGCTTCATTGCAGGTCCTGAGATTGGCCAAGCCAGACCCACTACATGTTACAGTGCATCAAAGATGCTCTTGTATTGCGTGCTACAGCGCATGCACCCAGTACAAGTGGTCAAGTGGCCAGTGCTGTCAAGAATCAATCAGCATTCGGCAACAGCAACATGATAAGAATTTGAAACTGTGTTCATTGTTTCTGAAATAGCTCACCATTCAGACAGACCAATGGCTAACTGCATGAAATAATCTTGCTCTGCTCTGTCTACCTTGTTTTTCAAAAAGAAAAGGAAACAGCTATGGACATAACAAATAAGGTCGTCGTCAGTACATGAATGAAATGGTATTATCTCCATAACTGAACTTCATGGAGAAACAAGACATTCCCCAAAGGTCAGCGGTTCGGAGTGGATGTAATGATGCCTTGAACAGTCAAATGTTTATAGTGCCATATAGTGTTTCTTCTTCACATGTTGCTACTTGCTAGTGTTGGTTCTTCAACTTGCTCCGGTGTCTACCACATGCGGTTATCTCTTTGAATCCGATGAGATGTGGTCCCTGCAAAGCTGTTCAACAAGTTGAATGAGGTAATGTGACAACACAACATGTATGCAACAAGCGGTTCAGGTTCCCCCCCCCCCCCCAATGGTAGCTACAGCCTACTTATAGTATTTCGGTTCCTTTGTCGGTATTTAAGAAACTACTTATTAAAATGCATACATGTATAGAATGCTGAAAAAAGTTTTTTCTCGTGGCAACAGCTGGGTTAAGTTGACCCGTTTGCAGTGGCGTCGTCCCCTATTCGCCAGCCTTGTCTTCCCTCACGTTGCCTCTCCTATAGTCCTAGGCCTCCTGGGAAATACACTTGTGTTCTTGGTGGTATATGCACCCTATATGGGGATTTATTTTTAATTTTTTAATAAAAAGTCAAAATAGGTAAGAACTATTTTGACAAAATACTTGACTTACTTTTGCACTAGTATAAAAATCCCGACGAAAAAAAAAACAAAAGTTGACCTCACAGCAAAAAAGACAAAATTTATTTGCTATTATAGGTCACTATTCACACTATTTTAGCCAAAAATTTGTCTTTTTTGAAAAGAAGTCAAAGGGATATTTTTTTCGTGGATTTTTTTTCTCACGAATACAATAGAAGGTCAAGTTTATTTCAAAAATATTTTCAGGAATTTTTGACTTTTTGTTGAATTACTAAATTTTTTTCCCATATAGAGTGCATATGTCCCCATAGACCAAAAGTTCCCCTCCTAGGCCTCCTTCATTGAATAGCCGAGCCGAGGCCGAGCAAGCAGACATACGTGCAGAGCAGCCATGGCTACTCTCCACATGTTCCTCAGCATCCTCCTCCTCTTCCTCCTCATCTCCGTGCAGACTATTCCTCCTACCACAGCCACAAAAGATGATACTCTGGCGCCAGGCCACGCATTGGCCGTCGGCGACAAGCTCGTTTCCAGCAACGGCAAATTCGCGCTTGGCTTCTTCCAGCCCGGCGCCGGCAACATCAGTAGTAAGTCATCTACCTCTCCCGGTTGGTACCTTGCCATATGGTTCAATAAGATCAATGTCATCACCCCCGTCTGGGTCGCCAACCGGGAGAGGCCGATCGCCGGACCCGACCTCAGAGCGACACAGCTCCAAATCTCAAAAGAAGGCAACCTTGTCGTCTTAAACAACGCCACCCAATCCGTCGTCTGGTCCACCCACATCACCGGAAACAGAACCAACGCCACCTCCACCACCACCACCAGCAGCAGGGCCATCCTCTTGGGCAGTGGAAACCTCGTCATAGAAAGCCCGTCAAGTGAGGTGCTGTGGCAGAGCTTCGACGACCCAACCGACGTGGCGCTCCCCGGCGCCAAGATCGGCTGGAACAAGGTCACCGGCCTGAACCGTGTCGGCATCTCGTGGAAGAGCCGGATCGACCCGGGCCTCGGCTCCTTCAGTGTGGGGCTGGAAACCAATGGCACCAGGATGGTGATGGTGGGGCACCGAGGCTACCCTTCCCAAGTTTACTGGTCATGGTCGCCCGACGAGTCGCCGATGCAGATGCCAGCACTCCGAGCGCTGCTGAAGATGAACCCACAGACCAGAGGGTTGGTCGTCCCGGAATACGTCGACAACAGCGAGGAGGAGTACTACATGTACACCTCACCTGACGAGGCCTCCTCCACATTCCTCTCCCTCGACACGTCTGGTCAGACCAAGCTGAACGTATGGTCGCAGGCCAACCAGGCATGGCAGACCATCTACGTCCAGCCCATCGATCTCTGCCGCTCATACGCCACATGCGGACCGTTCACCGTCTGCACCGGCAGCTCGCAGCCGCCCTGCGAGTGCATGGAGAGCTTCTCCCGGACGTCGCCTCAGGATTGGGAGATGGGTGATCGGACAGGAGGGTGCTCCAGACGCACTCCGCTGGATTGCAATGGCAATAAGAGTTCGACAGACGTGTTCCACCCCGTAGCTCGTGTCACATTGCCCTACGGCCCCCGGAGCTTACAGGATATTCCTCCAACTGCAACTCGGGGCGAATGTGAATCGGCCTGTCTCAGCAACTGCTCCTGCACTGCTTACTCCTACCAAGACAGCAAATGCTCTGTTTGGCATGGGGATTTGTTCAGTGTAAACAAGGATGATGCCATCGAGATCCGCTCTGAATACACTCTGTACATTCGCCTTGCCGCCAGAGATTTCCCAAGTTCCACAGGAGATAAAAGAAAACCAGTACTAACCGGAGTTGTTATTGCTGCAAGCGTTATCGGTTTTGGGTTGCTAATGCTCATGCTGCTACTAGTGATCTCAAGGAACAGATTCAGCTGGTGTGGTGTGTCGTCAAATGCCACCAATGAAGATAGTGTAGGTGTTGTTGCCTTTAGATACGCCGACTTGGGCCGTGCTACAAAAAACTTCACAGAGAAGCTGGGGGCCGGAGGTTTTGGTACTGTATTCAAGGGAGCTTTAAGTGACCTGACTAGTGTAGCAGTGAAAAGGCTTGAGGGTGCACATCAGGGAGAGAAGCAATTCCGGGCAGAGGTAAGTGCACTTGGACTGATCCAACACATAAACCTGGTGAAATTGGTTGGTTTCTGCTGTCAGGGTGATAAGAGGCTACTTGTGTATGAACACATGTGCAATGGTTCTCTCGACTCCCATCTGTTCGAGAGCAATGGCACAGTCCTCGACTGGAGCACCAGATATCAGATAGCCATCGGAGTCGCTAGAGGATTGTCCTACTTGCATCAGAGTTGCCACGAATGCATCATACACTGTGATATCAAGCCAGAAAATGTACTCCTCAGTGAAGCATTTGTCCCGAAAATTGCGGACTTTGGGTTAGCATCGGTCATAGGAAGGGATTTTAGCCGGGTTCTAACTACATTCAGGGGAACAATGGGGTATCTTGCCCCAGAATGGCTTAGCGGGGTTGCTATTACATCAAAAGTCGATGTTTACAGTTTTGGCATGGTACTGATGGAAATCATATCAGGAAGAAGGAATGCATCTGTGGTACACACTAGCGGCAGCGACCATGTTGCTTATTTCCCTGTGCAAGCCATCAACAAGCTTCACGAGGGACATGTGCAGAGCTTGGTGGATCCACAATTATATGGCGACTTCAGCTTGGATGAGGTTGAAAGAGTTTGCAATGTAGCATGTTGGTGTATCCAGGATAATGAGTTGGACCGGCCAACAATGGGTGAAGTGGTCCGAGTTCTTGAGGGTGTAAAGGAGCTCGATATGCCCCCAATGCCAAGGCTTCTTGCGGCTATGACAGCAGAATGCTCCGATGTCGCTTCCATGTAATAATTCTAGTTACTTCTAATGTCTATGATACTTTTATTTGCTTCAGCAAATTTTATGGTTCTGGTTTGGATCGTGTAACAGCACAAAGATCAAAAGATATAAAATAATATAACAAATAATTTCTTTCTTGCATCTTTCATTTGATCTCTTACTGGAATTCTAAGTCGCTTGATGAATAATTTCCTAAAAAATAAACAATAATTTAAAAAATACAACTATTGCTTAAAAAGACATAAGTATGCAAATTAAATGCTGGATGCTAAAGGCTATCTGAACTAAAAAATATCATTATTTATAAACTAGTCATCAACCCGTACACCTGCACACTGGGTAATTTAGTGAAAATTAAAATCATCTGTCGGAATATGTTCACATTTGAAATGCGACAAAAATCTATGCATACATATTTGAAAGATAAGAAACATGTAAGAGTTGGCACATCTATCGGTCTGAAATGCATGTAGTTTGTTCAGCTATTTCTTTTTACTAGAATGTTGCTTCTATTTATGGTGTTTAAAGGTTTCAACTGTATTTATTACTTTTAGTTATCGTTCTATTGGGGAACTTCAGTTTATTTAGCATCATTTTGGTATGGATAATTTTTTTATTTGAGGTAAAGCTCCAATATTAACTAGAGGAACAGCAAATGAGGAAATAAATAGTCTTGAAAAAACAGTAGGACATAGTCTTAAATGTTAAGCACTCAAGTAGGGTGAACATGGCTATTCAATCTAAACTCAACAGCAAAGATGACACAACGAAGCATGAATATACCTTTTCCAAGAGAAGCTACCTGAACACATTTTGACCTTAGGGAATAGACCATGTGAAAAATTCATTAAGCATGAAAGAGCTATAAAAAAAATAAGCATGCCATTCACCTTTAGAAAGAGCAGCTACCTGAACAGATTATGGCCTTAGGAAAGAGCACATCCACTCGGCTCGTTCAGCAAGAAGCACCTATAAAAACAGCAAGTAAGCCATTGAATGTATTATACTTTGACAGATAACATGATTTCTAAGATGAACTTCAAAGAAAAAGCCTTTGGTTCCCTTTCTTTCTGCATCCATCAGCATCTTTTGATAACAAAATACACATTACCGAAAAAGGCTTTCGTCCGGCTTTATATATAAAGCAACAACCAACAACCGATCAATACAACCCACAACACAACACACGAACACACACTCACCCTAGGCCGGATACATAGGTGCCAAAGGCCTACAACAACAACACCCCGAAGGACATGAAGTAGACGCTAAAGAGCCACCGGAGCTCTTCCGGGAGAACCCGCGAAGAGGTGAAGTTGAATGACGATGAACTGAGAGCTCCAAGACAGTGCCTTCAAGAAGGACAGAACAAAACGCCGCCACCGGCTGATCCAAAGATCTAGATTTTCATCCGGAGCATGACGAAGGAAAATGAGTAACCACAACGGAGACTTCAGGAAGATGACGACGTCCATTGGCGCCGCCTCCATCGGCCTGGCCAAGCCAGACAGGGTTTTCACCCCGGCAGCAAAACTCCGTCTTCACCACAACAGATCGTCAAAACGCCAGCCACCACGCCGCCCACACGGCCATGGTCGCTAACCGCCCGCACCTGAGCCACAAGCTCAGCCCACGAGCACCGCAGCACCTACCACCCGGGCCGCCGCCCAGGTAACAAGGCACACCATAGACCCTCCATGGCTGCAAGAGATGCACCGACCGGCAACAAGGCCGCAGCGACCAAAACGACCAGATCAATCAGGGAGCCAGCAGGTCAGAGAAGAGGTGAAGCAGGAGCGGACCAAGTCGATGTCTGCACCCCTGCCGGTAACAGGCAGCCCGACTGCATCGGCACCACCCATCACACCCGTCACCTCTCCAACGTCGCACCCTGCAACGCCCAACCTCGGCTCCCGGCCTGGATCTGCATCTGGTAGGAACCGGACACTCGCCCAACGACGCGAGGCGCCGGAAAGACCACATCATGTCGCCGCTAGAGGACCAAGGGGCATCCACACGAGCAGCTCGCCAACGGCCACACGCCGGAGCCTGTCCCGCCGCCGCAACGAACCGCCCTGCACCACCACCGTAGACCGCCACTACGCCGTCACGGCCCACACCGATGCAGCAACCCAGAAATATCAGTCTCTCAGAGGCATATCAGTTTCCAAACTTCATTAATGCAGAATCAAATTAAAGCAGATGCTCATTGCCGGTTAAATTGGACAAACTTTTGTGCCAAACTCTCACATCCTAAAGTAAATGTAAGCATAACATTGTCAGTTGGATGTCATTATATAAGAACACCAAATATGCAGCAACCGAATTTAGGAAATTTATATTCCGCGGTACATAATAAATGCTTAGCACTGGATCTGTGGTTTTGACCTATAGGCCACTTCCCCTTTTTCTCAAGTATAGAGATGACAATCTAAAGATTAAAAAGTACATTCATGGAGTAACTGCGTCAGTTGATGGCATATTTTATTGCTGAGCCTCAGTCCATTACAATATCTAATGGACTCCAAATGATAATGAATTTGTCAATCCTTATAAATTTGAACGAAATCACATTAAAAACGATGGGTAACAATAACAACTTGTAACTGCTAAAAACAGCAGCTCTCACCTGCTCGCCTCTGCAGCCTCATGTGCTACCTTGATTTTAAGTATTATTAATTTGAACTCTGATGCCCAGGACTATGACGGACCAGAGGGCAAAGAGAAACAATCTTTCACATACACAGGCTGCGTGTGTGCGGTGGCGGTTCTTGCCTTCTTGGTGCCGTCTGCCGGAGAGACGGTAGGTGGACACTGGCACGCGGAGCCTGCAACGTCGCTGCATGGGATGGGAGCCGACGTCGCCGCCGGACGGGGATCTCGTGCTGCCGGAGCTTGGCGGCCACTGCAGCCACCTCTTGGTGCACACGGTCGCCAGTCGCCACTAGCTCGGGGAGGTAAGGGACTTCGCAAGTAATTAAGTTCGGTTGCCTGTATAAGCAGGCCTGTAGACGTAGCTATGCAATGTGGTGTTTTTGCTTGGTGACCATGGGATGGGTAGACTTGAATGGCTTGAGATGGGAGGTCCCTGAACAGGTGGTTCAGCTGTCTGTTTCGAAGAAGGGTGGTTTTTGCTCGGTTCAGTTGTATGGGTCACCAAGAACGACGCTTCATTGCAAGTCCTGGGACTGGTCAAGCTAGAGTGCAGACGTACGGGATTGTATCTAAGTAGATGCTCTTCTATTGCATGCTACAGCACTGAGTGCATGCACCCGTACAAACAATTGGTCAAGTGGCTTAGGACCCAGCCACAGTTCAGTCTCGAATCAATCAGCATTCAGCAACATGGTAAGGAATTGGCCCGCATTCAATATAACCAAGGTACTGCTATCACAGAAAGAGACCCGTAGCCCCGTGGTCGCCCCCCCCCCCCCTCCCCCCCCCCCCCCCGCGGGCGACCCGGGCGCCCAACCCTAGCCGCCGCCGAACCCAACCCCCACCTCCTTCCTCTCCTCCCGCCGCCGCTGGCGGGTGCCGGCGGCGGCGGGATCTCGTTTGACCTTGCCTGGAACAGGAGCCGCGGGGGGCTGCTTCTTCGGGCGCGGAGGTGGAGCTCGGCGGCCGGCGCGTCGGGTGGCGCGCGCTGGTGGTCAGTGCGGGGCGGCGCGGCCTGCTGTCCGGTGGCGGCACGTCACGGTGGAGCGCGCGGGTCGGTGACGGCGCAGTGTTCTTCGCGGCTGTGCTTGTTCTGGTCAGATCCGCGCCGGCTGATCTGAGGCGGCGGCCTCGCTGGGGCGGACGGCGCTCCTCCGACGGCGGGGAGTGCTCGTCGGTGAGGTAGACCGGATCTCCTCGGCTGCGCGGGCAGCGAGGTCCTGGTGGGCGCTGGTCATGGCGCGGGGAGGCCCCGGGCTCCCCTCGTCAGATCGGAGGCGATCTGGTCCGCTCGTGTTGCATGACTTCCGGCCAGCCTGGATCTCCGGCGTGCACGCGCCTACTGATGTTGTGTCTGGTTCGGAGGTGGCGGCAGGGTGCTTGGCCGGGGGAAACCCTTGGCCACCGGTGGCGGTCATGGCGTCGATGGCGTCCCGGACGCCATTCCCTCCTTGGTGGCGGCGCCGAGGCTAAACCTCCCCTGCCTCTCCCCTTCCCCTGCGCCCGGGTGAAAGCCCTAGCCCCGGTGGCTAAGCGGCGGCGGCGCCACAGCGTCGTCACCTTCTTGAAGGCGCCGACTTGGGCATGGGGATGCTGGATGTGCATGGCGAGCTTATCTGGTTCCTGGTGGCGGCCTGTCTGATCTACCGTGTTGCTGCTCCGGGCATGTCTCGTGACTGCGATGCTTATCTTCCAGCCGTGTTTCTGATGGCGACCTCGCCCTTCCTCACCTTGTACTTGCCGTGGTGGAGCGGTTCTTCATCTCACTCATTGATGGCGGCGAAGATCGGCGGCATGGCGCTGTCGAGGCTCGGTGGCCGATGCGCGGAGATGGACTCGCGCAGGAGGAGGTAGCTGTCTGGCGTCATGGTGACGTCGATGGCAGAAGTGGCCTTCACAAAGTAGAAGACTCAATATAATCTGAAGACGGACTTGTGGAAGATGGCGGCGACGACACAAGAGTGTGTCTGACCGGATTGTGCCCCAGACCCGGTATGTGGCTCGGCTGGGGCTTCCGGCTTTTGATGTTAGGTTTAGGTGAGTGGTTTGGGTAGTGGCCCAGCTAGCATCCCTTCATCATATGAATAAGAGTAACGGCATATGTTGCCAAGATGGTGGATTCAGGTATATTGTTTGTAATACTTTGTAAGATCCTCAAAAATAATTAATAAAGTGGCCGTATGCATCTCCTAGATGCAGAAGCCGGGGGTTATTCTCCTTTTCTTAAAAAAACTGCTATCACAGTTTAAAGACACTGTTTCTAACAAACAGAACTGTTTCTCACAAACAGGCCTTAACACAACAGA
Source organism: Triticum aestivum (assembly GCF_018294505.1). NCBI lineage: Eukaryota > Viridiplantae > Streptophyta > Magnoliopsida > Poales > Poaceae > Triticum > Triticum aestivum. The sequence continues at coordinate 561,998,503 of NC_057812.1, read as the reverse complement.
AGAGATCTATGCGAGATCAATTGTTACAGTTACACTTATATATCTAGCTGCCTTAACCATCAAGATATACTCCCTCCGTTCCGAATTATTTGTCGTGGGTATGGATGTATCTAGATGTATTTTAGTTCTAAATATATACATCCATTTCTGCGACGAGTAATTTGGAATGGAGGGAGTACTTAACAAGTAACAACCGTACCAGTCTCAAGCATGAAATGATATTCTCAGTTAGATAGACTAATAGCTAAATGCATGAAATAAACATGCTCTGCTCTATCTAGTTTATTTTTCGAAAAAAAAGAAACAAGTATGGGCATAACAAATAAGGCGTGTATAATGATACTGAGATGATAGGTTGATAGTATCTCCATAATTAATCTTCGTGAAGAAATAAGACATTCGCCTGCGGTCAGTGGTTCGGGAGGAGACGCAATGACACCCTAAACTGTTAATGTTTAGAATACTAAAAATATTAATCAGGGATCAATTTTGACCATTGGATCAATTATATACTACCCACTATTTCCAGTAGTATGATATACCGTAAAAAGTCTCTACAACAAGTGGTTCAGGTTCTTCCCCCAGTGGTAGCCACATTCTACTTGGGTTTTGATTCTTTGGTTTGCATTTAAGAAAATTATTTAAAATGCATAAATGTACGGAATGCTGAAAAAGTTTACACAAAATTTTGCGTGTACAAAATACGATCATATATGAGCTCTGTAACGAAGAAAATATGTGTTAACGTTGCTTCTAGATTATTTATCCCAGGAAAAAGGTTTTACTAGAATGGTTGGCCGGTGTGAGCACCCAGGACCCATGCTTTATTGCATGTCCTGGGTCCTAGGTCTCGCCAAGTCGGCACTATTTGTCAAAAAAAAGGTCTGCACTATTTGTCCTGATCAGCAACTGGACGAACTTGAGCCCGCATGCAAGCAGCGTCGTCGTCGCCTATTTGCCTGCATTGTCTTCCCTCTCGTTGTCTTCAACCTATCTCCCCCTCTACTCTCCTAAGCCTCCTTCGTTAAATAGCAGTGCCGAGGCAGGGCAAGCAGACATACGTGCAGAGCAGCCATGGCTAACCTCCACATGTTCCTCGGCCTCCTCCTCCTCCTATCCATGCACACTATTCCTCCTAGCATAGCCACAGAAGACGATACTCTCACGCCAGGCCAGCCGTTTGCTGTCGGCGACAAGCTCGTTTCTAGCAACGGCAAGTTCGCGCTTGGCTTCTTCCAGCCCGGCGCCGGCAACATCACTAGTAATTCATCTACCTCTCCCGGTTGGTACCTTGCCATATGGTTCAACAAGATCCATGTCATCACTCCCGTCTGGGTCGGCAACCGGGAGAGGCCAATCGCCGGACCCGATCTGAGAGCAACACAGCTTCAAATCTCAGAAGATGGCAACCTTGTCGTCCTAGACAACAACACCCAATCCACCATCTGGTCCACCAACATCACCAATACTAGAACCAACACCAACACTAACATCACCAATACTAGAACCAACACCAATATTTCCAATACTAGAACCAACACCAACACCACCAGGGCCATCCTCTTGGGCAGTGGAAACCTCGTCATAGAAAGCCTGTCAAGTGAGGTGCTGTGGGAGAGCTTCGACAACCCAACCGACATCCTCCTCCCATTCGCCAAGATCGGCTGGAACAAGCTCACCGGCCTGAACCGTGTCGGCATCTCGTGGAAGAGCCGGATCGACCCGGGCCTCGGCTCCTTCAGTGTGGGGCTGCTAACCAATGGCACCAGGATGGTGACGGCCAGGCGTCGAGGCTACCCTTCCGAAGTGTACTGGTGGTGGTCGCCTGACGACCACTCGTCCATGCAGATCCCAGCACTCAGGAAGTTGCTGCACATGAGCCCACAGACCAGCATGGTCGTCCCGGAATACGTCAACAACAAGCAGGAGGAGTACTACATGTACACCTCCCCAGATGAGATCTCTTCGTTCCTCTTCATCGACGTGTTTGGTCAGACCAGGCTGAACGTGTGGTCGCAGGACAACCAGGCCGGCATAGCATCTATGTCGAGCCCGCCGATCCCTGCACCCCATACGCCGCCTGCGGGCCGTTCACCGTCTGCACCGGCAACTCGCACCCGCCATGCGAGTGCATGGAGAGCTTCTCCAGGACGTCGCCTCAGGATTGGGAGCTCGGTGATCGGACAGGTGGGTGCTCCAGAAACACTCGGCTGGATTGCAATGGCAACAGCAGTTCCACAGACGTGTTCCACCCAATAGCTCGTGTGACAGTGCCATATGGTCCCCGGAGTTTACAGCATGCTCCTGCAACTCGGAGCGAATGTGAAGTGGCCTGTCTCAGCAACTGCTCCTGCATTGCTTACTCCTACCATGACAGCAAATGCTCTGTTTGGCATGGGGAGTTGTTCAGTGTAAGCAAGGATGATGGCATCGAGATCAGGTCTGAATATACTCTGTATATTCGCCTTGCCGCCGGAGATGTTCTGAGTTCAACAAGAGATAAAAGAAAACCAGCGGCTGGAGTTGTTATTGCTGCAAGCGTTATCAGTTTTGGGTTGCTGATGCTCATGCTGCTACTAGTGATCTTACGGAACAGATTCAACTGGTGTGGTGTTCCATCACAGGCCACCAATCAAGGTAGTGTTGGAGTTGTTGCCTTTAGATACGCCGATTTGGGCCGTGCTACAAAGAATTTCTCAGTGAAGCTAGGAGCAGGAGGTTTTGGGACTGTATTTAAGGGAGTTTTAAGTGACCTGACTAGTGTAGCAGTGAAAAGGCTTGAAGGTGCCCGTCAGGGAGAGAAGCAATTCAGGGCAGAGATAAGTGCACTTGGACTGATCCAGCACATCAACCTGGTCAAATTGGTTGGTTTCTGTTGTCATGGTGATAAGAGGCTACTTGTATATGAACACATGTGCAATGGTTCTCTTGATTCCCATCTGTTCCAAAGCAATGGCACAGTCCTCAACTGGAGCACCAGATATCAGATAGCCATCGGAGTTGCTAGAGGATTGTCCTACCTGCATCAGAGTTGCCGCGAATGCATCATACACTGCGATATCAAGCCAGAAAATGTACTTCTCGATGAATCGTTTGTCCCCAAAATTGCAGACTTTGGGTTGGCATCGGTCATAGGAAGAGATTTTAGCCGGGTTCTAACTACATTCAGGGGAACTACAGGGTATCTTGCCCCAGAGTGGCTTAGCGGGGTTGCTATTACATCAAAAGTCGATGTTTACAGCTTTGGCATGGTACTGATGGAAATCATATCGGGAAGAAGGAATGCGTCTGTTGTGCACACTAGCAGCAACGACCATGTCGCTTTTTTCCCTGTGCGAGCCATGAACAAGCTTCATGAGGGAGATGTGCAGAGCCTGCTAGATCCAGAATTACATGGTGACTTTAACTTGGATGAGGTTGAAAGAGTATGCAATGTAGCATGTTGGTGTATCCAGGATAATGAGCTGGAGCGGCCAACAATGGGTGAAGTGGTCAGAGTTCTTGAGGGTCTAATGGAGCTTGATATTCCTCCGATGCCGAGACTGCTTGCGGCTATAACAACATAATGCTTTGATGTCACTTCGATGTAGTAATTCTAACTATTTGTATTGTATATGCTACTTTTATTTGCTTCAGCAAATTTTATGGTTCTCGTTTGGACGTGTAATAGCTCAAAAATCATATACTATAATATAAAATAATCTAATAAATAATTTCTTTCCTGCATCATATAGTTCATTTTATCTCTATTTTATTTGCTTCAGGAAATTTTATGGTTCTCGTTTGGAGCGTGTAATAGCTCAAGGATCATAAAATCTAGAACAATATGATAACTAATTAATTTCTTGCATCTTATAGTGCATTTGATATCGTACGGCAATACTTGGGGCTGTTTGGTTCCTAGCCACACCTTGCCACACTTTGCCACACCTTACCTTAGGTAAGTTTGACCAAGTTAGGTGGGTGTTTGGTTCTAGCCACACCTAAGGCAAGATTTTTTTTGTGAGCAGTAAACCCCACATGTCATAGACATAAAAAGTGTGGCACATTCTCTTAGGCAAGCCAAAGTGTGGCTAACAATCTGAGCAACTCAAGTAAGGCAAGTGTGACAAGCGTGGCAAAAATAATGCGGCAATATATGGCAAAGATAGTCACAATCCAAACATCCCCTAAATCACTTAGTGAATAAATTCAGAAAACAAAAAATAAAACTATTAATAAAAAAAGACACAAGTACACCAATTAAATGGTAAATGTTGAAGGCTATCTGAACTCACAAATATCATTACTTAGTAACTAGTCATCAACCTGTGCGCCTACATGCTAGCTATTTTATTAGAATGCTACTTTTATTTAGGGAGTGTCTATATTACAGTTGACTGGAAACAAATTGGACTTCAGTCAATTTTTTCATCCAGTAACATGACATGTATATGTATATATGTATGTACGAGAAAAGAAACAACAGAAAAAAAGAATGTATGTGAATTTATGTCACGAGACCAAGAAACGACTGAAAACCAAAATAGTTTCAGTAAAAAGACGTGACAGTATAATTGTTAGAATTATTGGGATTTAGACCATCTGTTATATCCAATAATTTGTAGGGAAACCCATAGGCCCATGTGGCACGTTCATGCATGACAAGAAAAAAGCTGAAAGTTCTGCGCTGGTGGAAAATGAAACCAAATAGTTTTGTTTCGGTTTCATTTCTCCATTAGTACATTGAAACGATTGGCCTACTAATGAAAGACGAAACTGACCACTTAATAGGATTTTTAGTGCGCCCGTTTCTCCTCTTCTTAATGGGAATTAGTGCGTCCATTTTCAGTTTCACATTGTCACGCCTATAAGAGGTCGTTCCTCTTCCCAACAAGACACACAACACATCGCTTCGTTCCAGAACATTGCGCTGCTTATCTATTTCTCATCTCGCTTCCCGGCGTGTACCGGGGAATGAGACAGCAGGCCTCCGAAACTCCGTCTCTTGTGATCCGGTACGGGAGAGGAGCGATCGGGCTTTTGGGGAGCGCTTCCGCGCGACTGTTGGATCCTTGTTCATCGTGGTTGTGATCGACAACGAGTTGCCCAACGACGACTTCTTCCCCAGCGTCGACGACCTCTTCGACGACATGACGAACGGCGCATCTGCTTCTGCTTCTGCTGCTTTGTATGTCATTCTATCCTTTTTGTTAGGGTTAGTGTTTGGAGTACTACTAGTAGCAATCAATATAAATATGATGTCTTTTCCTTATGATTTCGATTGTATGACTAGTTTCAACAATTTGTTGTTTGTCTTGATTATCTTCACTATCATGTTTTTCCTATAGTTTTTCTGGATTAAATTCTACCGAAAAATGCCTAATTATTCAACAATCCAAAAACCTGATGTGTGTAGGCAATTTTCTCCAATTGCATTTGCTACTACTCTTAAGCCTTCTGTGTTTGAGTTATGTGTTTGAGGGTGTGAATTATAAGAGATTGCGTGCGAGGGCAGTTCCTTGGCTTACCACCATGAATTGTTTTCACCCCTCTAAGGGCAAGCCAGAGGGAGAGCTTAATGTTGAACAAGAGCAAGCTTTCCAGGCTACAGACACCCTTTTTCGAGGTGTTGTTCTGAGTGTTCTTGGCGACAAGATTGTCGCCCCTTCATGACCATCATGGTCGGTAAGGATATGTGGAATGCGCTTGAGACCAAGTTTGGAGTCTCGGACACAAGAAGTGAATTGTACGTCATGGAGCAATATAATGACTACAAGATGATTGATGACCGCTCCGTTGTAGAGCAGGCTCATGAGATCCAGTCGCTCACAGAGGAACTTGAGCACCTCAATTGTGTGTTACCTGGAGGCATCATTGCCAAGCTTCCTCCTTCGTGGAGAAATTTTGCTAGGCAAGAGTTTACTGTTGTCGATCTTATTGGCACTGTTGATGTGGAAGAGAAGACGAGGCAAAAGACAAACGCGCTCCTTTCCATGAGGGGAATTCTAGTGCCAACTTGGTACAAAAGAAAAAAATTCAACCCCACAAACCCAAGAACAAGAACAACTTTGCAGGCAAAGGAAGATTTGATGGCAAGTACAAAAGCCCCACAACATGCCAACTTCAAGAAGGAGACTTTTAAGAAGAAAGGAAAGTGCCATGTATGTGGTAGTGAAGAACATTGGGCTTCATCATGCAAGGACCGCTGGGACATGCATCAGAATGAGAACAACGACAAGACTGCTAATGTTGTTATTGGCGATGTTGAGATGAAAGATGTCGGGTATGGTAAATTTCCTACCATTCTTTTAATATGTCATTCTCCTAATTGCATGGTCAGCATTGCATGGTCCAACCGGAGAGGCGAGATCATAAATTTTCACATGGAGTACACACACTGGTCGTCAAATCTATCACTGCTAACAACCTCTATACAATTTTTTAACCCTGACGACCTCTCGCTAGGCCCGCCCATGGCGCTTGATAAATTGCCGGAACCAGTTGCTGGCCACCCCACTTTCGGTCATTGTCGCACCTCCTTCAATCCTCGTCACTGGGAGAGGAGAGGCTGCTTCGATGTAAGGTGATGACCGATTGGCTGCCCCTGCAGCCATCTTGAAAATCCGCCAACCATTTTCCCGGGTCGCGCAGTGGCTGCAAGGGAATCGCAACCTTCTAGGGTGTACTAGGATTCGCCCGGCCTTATGTTGCCTTGGGGAGCGACAAGGGGTCAATCAGCTTATTTTGAAGTGGTTTGATTTTGCCACAAGATGCAAGACAAAGGACATCATAGTTCTTATTTGTTTTTTTATTTCATTTTATTTCTTATTTAATATCAACGTCAATAATTAATTCCTTGTTAGGAAACTTCCTTTTCCGAAAAAATCATTATTATAAACCAATTCCTGCATATTATGAAAAAGCGCAATTTTTGTGTAAATTATGTGCATTTTTTCTTTATTTGTTTTATGTTTCTATTTTTCTTCTGGAAGGGTAATGCCAATGCCACTAATTCATTCTTCCTTATATAACTTCATTATTTTGTTTTTGTGCCATTTTCTTTATTCATTAAGGGTAATACCAACGCCATTAATCCATTCCTTCTTAGGAAACTTCGTTTTCACGAAAATTTCACTATTATACACTTATTCTTACATATTATAAAAAGCAATTTATGTGTAATTTTGTCATTTTTCTGTCTTCTTAAAGGGCAATACCAATGTCACTAATTCATTCTTCTTTAGGAAACTTCAGTATTTTTATTTTATTTTTTATTTCTTCTTTAAGGGAAATACCAATGCCACTAATTCATTCCTTAATAAAAAAACTTCTTCTTTTCGAAAATTACACTATTATATGCTTATTCTTGCATATTAGAAAAGTGCAATTTCCCTCAAAAAATTGTGTGAAAATTTTGTTCTTATTTGTTTTATATTTGTTATCTTTTCCTTTTTCTTGAATGGTAATACTAATGTCACTAATTCATTCATCATTATGAAATGTATACACACATGTACTACGAAATAGGTGCATAAATTATACTAGAGTGCGAAAATTGAACTAGTATATGCTTTTTCTTTGCATATTACAAAAGGTGCAATTTCAGTGCATGTTTTTTAAAGTTTTGTCATCTTCTTTCTTATTAAAGGGTTCTAATGTCACTAATCCATTCTTTCTTAGAAAAAATATATTTTTTATTTTTTATTTAATTTTCTTTAAATTATTATATGTGAATTTTTGCGGACTATAAAAAACCATAATTCCGGTGTAAATTGTATGCAAGAAAATTTCATTATTTTTCAATTTGTTTATATGTTATTTCTTCGGTAATAGAAATGCCACTAATTCATTCTTTCTTAAAAACCTTTTTTTTTCATTTATTCTTTAAGGCGACACCACCACAAGTATTAGAATTACATGTGATTGGCCTTTTTCTTCCTTTGGTTATTGGGTTAATAGTGCACACCTTCTCGTGAGTTTGCAGTGCATGTGTAGAACAACGTAACTTTCATAGGAACTGGTTTAATATTTTCTTCTTTTGGGAGTTTTGGGCATTTGTTGTTGTACATGGTTAGTAAGTTATATATAGCAGTAGCACACTTTTATAGATAATGTATGTAAGGGCATCTTCAACGGCAACTCACAAATTTTCAAATTTTCTCCTGCGTTCGTCCGCGGACGGGGGGCCATTACGCGGACACGGATGCGGGAGGACACCATTCAATCGTAGCATGTATATGTCCACCAGCAAATTCAAATTCAAATCTACGTTGATCCACACAACGCGCCCGACCACATCCGCGCCAGATCGCATCCTCGGTCACAACCAAAAGAGGGCAAATATGTTTAGTTTTTACATGCCCGAATCCAAAAGAACATCGGTCCGGCATTTCGTGCATTTCTGCCCTGTCGGACCGGCCATCCTAGCCGTCCTTGTTGTACGTCGGCTCCCCCGCTCTCGGCATTGCAGCAAACGGCGCGCGGGCACCCATGTGCTCTCCGGCTGCCGTCCTCGCCCGGACGAGCAACGGCAAAGAATACTCGGAGAAGAGTGGCGCCGAGTTAACATCAACGATGTAAGGAACCGTACCGACGGGCTTTGCGAGCTGCTTGGCGGCGGCGTAGTACGGAGGCTTGTAAGGCTCCTGCCACAGCGCCATCTGTATTGTGGACACGCCCGTCTGGCGCCGTCCGCCACGCCCATCGCAACCACCAGGCCCACCGGCGGCCATGCTTCTTCAGCTTCTCCTTTGCGGCCTTCGCTTTGACGCGACAACTTTGCCGCATCTATCCGAGCTGATCTTTCGAGTGAGCGTGATGCTCGGATCCCCCGGCACCTCCGCCGGCTCCATCTCCGACAAGTTCTCCGATGGTTCCATGCGTCGGTAGCGGAGGGAAGGAGAGCATGGGAAAAAAGAGCGGGAATTGGACGGAGAGCGACTGAGAGCGGAAGAAGAGAGTGGGGGATTTTGGCGCGGAAATAATGCGGGATACTACAAAAGCGCGGGCTCGGCCTTCCTTTTGGATGGGCCAGAGGGCGGAGAGCGACTTTCGTGTGTCCGGACTCTTGCAAACCTCCCCCACGTTTGTCTCTGGTTTGCGGGATAAATCGCGTCCGGACCGTTCCACGGACCGATACAACCGTGTTGGATGGCTTCCGTGGTCCGGACAGCTGCGGGAGGTTTACGAGTCCACCTTTGAGATGCCCTAAGAGCAAGTACAATAGGATGACGTAGGCGGGCTATAAGAGATGCCACGTCAGATTTATGTCTAGGTGGAGGAGAGAGGAGAGGAGAGAGAAGAGAAGCGGGCTACAAGTTTACAGCCGGCTCTAGCACGAGCTCCAACACCCTTTGTGAGAGGAAAGAGTGGGCCATGTATTAATTGTATACTCCCTCCATTCCACAATGTAGTGCCTATAGATTTTTGTGGAAGTCAAACTTTACCAACTTTGACCAAATGTATAGAGAAAACAGTCTACATCTACAATACCAAACATATACATTCTGAAAATATAACTCTTGATGTATCCAATGATGTGCATTTGGTATTCTAGATGTACCTACTTTTCTCTATAAATATGGTCAAAATTTGTAATGTTTGACTTTTGCAAAAATCTATAGGCACTACATTATGGAACGGAAGGAGTAGTATACTAGTCCATGTAACTGTTGTATGAGCGGACTATTAGGTTAGCTATAAGTGACATAGCAACTTCATATAGCCTGGTTGTTGGCTATACTATTAATCATGCTCTAAGTGCCCGTCTGAATGCCTTAAGAGCAAGTACAATAAGGTGAGTAAGCGAACTGTAAGGCTTTAAATAATATATTTTTGCTTACTTGGCAGAGAGAGAACAAGAAAGAGAAGAGAAGCGGATTACAAATTAACAGCCGGCTGCACCACGCGCTCTTAAAGACTTTGTGAAAGAGGGAGGTGGGCCATGTACCAATAAAGTAGTACTCATTTACATGTAGCTATTGTATTTGCTGGCTATAAAATTGACTATAAATGACATTTCAACGTCAAACAGCCAGCAACTGCAACTGGCTGTACTATTAATCATGCCCTAATGCATTGAAACATATGGTCCCATCATGTGCAGAACCAGTTAGATGTTTTGCTTGCTTGCTACATTATTTTTATGTGCGTGGGCATGCAGAGCACTTGACGCTACAGGACACAGGCACATGGCCCAAGCAAGCATTGTTTGCAGACTCTTGCTAGCGGTCATGAGCACTTGACGCTAAAGAATATAGATTCCTTGCTTATGGGCCTGCTAGGCAGCTGGCGTACTCTGTAGTATGATCGACTGAAACAGTTTTTTGTCAGTCGACCGACATCCAGCTGCTCCCACCTTTTTAACTGGAATGATTTGCCAATGTGAACACCCAGGACCCATATTCTTCGGGACTGTTTGGTTGTAGGACTAGTATTGCCATACTTTGTCACATATTTTTGTCAAACTTGTCTAAAGCTAGTTCATTAAAATAAGAGCCACAAGTTGACAAGCCTAAAAAAATCTTTGCCACACTTTTTATATGTATGCCATGTGGGGCACAAGTGTGGCTTGCCTAAGGTGTGGCTTGAACCAAACACTCACCTAAGTTGGTCAAATTTACCTAACTTTAGATGTGACAATCTTTAGCAAAGTTAGTCACAAACTAAACAGCCTCTTCATTGCATGTCCTGGGCCCTAGTTTCGCTGAGTCTGCACTATTTTTGTCGTGATCAACAACTGGACGAACTTGAGCCCGCATGCAAGCAGCGTCGTCGTCGCCTATTCGTCTGCATTGTCTTCCCTCTCCTTGTCTTGAACCTACCTCCTGAGAACTGCATCGCTAGATGCAGCAGCATCTACATGCGCGGTCCCTCGCGATTCCCATCAAGATGACGTGCTAGTTAGAGTATAGTGGGGCGCTGGCTTTCAGTTTGCCGGAAATTATCAGGTGATTCCAAAGCTTATATGCTACCATGATATCAACTTAAAAAATTTAAATTTAAACTTGTCAAAAAAATCTGAAAAAAATCATGGATGTTCATGACATATATGTCTGACAACCCCTAAAAAATTCAGCTCAAATTCGACATACACATAGAAAAACAAAAAAAAGACAAATTCAGATGTGAATAGTGTCATTTTTGCTTGTCTTTTTTTGACGCTATCATGATGGATTTGTCTTTTTTCTTTGTACATCCATGAATTTTTTTCAGAATTTTTTGACAAGTTTAAATTTGAATTTTTTTTAAGTTGATATCATGATAGCATATAAGAAGGGCTGGTATCACCTAAGAGTAGTACCACTAGTACTATAGCCCCCTGCTTCATGGTCGGAGCTTTGGAGCCTAGTAATTTTACTTCTACAATAATGCATGTACGACAGAAGTAGTACCATCGACTCTAGCTGAGTTGACTTCAGAAGTTCAAGTAAGTACGTTGAAACCCAATATATCAAATCGCACTTGTGGCATGCGTGCCAGACGCTATGCATGGCTTTTTGACGGTAGTGTTGCACAGTCTATCGTCAAGAACCCTGAGGATAGGGTATTTTTCATATCAAACGGACGTCACGGCTCGGTCGAATCCTACCGCCAAGGTCTATGGCTTTAGACAGTTATACCCTACCGCCATCAACCTCGACGATAAGAAAAAGATCAGATCCCAAAAAAAAATTTGAGACCAGGGTTAAATTCGGCTTAAGTTTCACAAAAAGGTCAAAACATCAAAATTGGCCGTTGAAGGCAGCAAGGCACACCCCCACCGCGC